>NW_003805348.1:0-255655 GCF_000255335.2 Galendromus occidentalis | reverse complement strand
TCAGGAGCCGATTCTGCAATATTCGATTTGCGAACGCCGGGGAAGATACAGCATCATTTTGTTTGAGCCGTAGAAAGCAATGTCACCCGTGAGCTGACGCTCACACGATAGAAAACTGAGGCGATATTCACATTACCGATAACCTTTGATGTAATTGCCAGCATCAAATATCAAAATCGAGTCGCGACTCAAATTTCGCTGAACCTCAGACATCAGGCGACCCCTCAGCTCCTTTTCCTCCTTCGAATCCATGAAGACTTTGTTCCTGTCCAAATTTTCGCTTTCGGAGACCGACATGACCTAAAGAAGAAGAGGAGTTCATTATGAGGTGCGTCAATTCTTTGGAGATGAAGTCGATCGTTGCATGATGAGCTTGGGAGAGTTTCTGACTCTCTCATGATTGACAGCTAGTGAGTGACTGACATCAGCTGACAGAAGATGATCGTCACGATACAATAGCATTCTTAAACCCACCTTCTTATCGGGATACTTCATTCGGAAGAACTCTTCCATCTGTTCTGTTCGGAGGGTCTTACCACTCGCTGGGTAACCGGTCATCACGACTAGAGGCATCTGTGTGAAAATGGAACGCGTATCATTCACTATCCGTTAAAAAGACAACACAAAGTCTCGACACCCGGAACTCTCACGTTCAGTGAATCTTCCAGCTGTATAACGTACGATGTCGATTAGCGACTCCCGCCTAATTATTCCAAGTGCACCAAAATGAACGCTGCGAATTCTCGATTCCAAACATTTATCACGCGCGTTCGAAGGCGAAAACAGTTTCGCTACTAACCCGCGGAGCAAATCGTCGGAAAGTCGGTCAGCTCCCTCGTTTGACAGGAGCGCGATTTCTTCAATCCGTGAGAGCATAACACCTCTTAATATCATTGATTGTACGATTTTGATCCTAATCCCTATCTCATCGGTGATATTCTATTATCGAGATTTCATCTCGAAGCTTCGTTCGCGAGAGATGCTCTCCTTCAGCTATTCGGTGCTCCCGGCTGAGTCTCTTCGTGAATGAATCCACAAGCATACCCTGCATGAGAATCACTTGAGAAAGATATGTCTGGTTCAAACCAGAGGCAAACTCCTAGACGCGAGTGCGTTGAGAGTACCGCGAGTATTTTTATCGGGGCTAGACTTGTCAAGGAAAGCTGTCTCGAATGCAAGAGCAGTCTCTGATGAGCGGGCCTCTCCTAGAGCCCGAGATGAGGTATCCATGTTCGGAAGACTGAATGAGATCCGCAGAGATTGCACTCGAAAGGAACCTTGCTCCATCCTCAGCCTGGTGGATAGGAACAGTAGTAGGTCAGCCTCTGAAATATGTACGAGTACTCTCCATTAGGCGAGCCGGTATCGGAAGCTCGAAAAACTGACGAGCATGCTCTTCAATTTCAAGATAGTTTACGGTAGAGCATATCTTAGGCCTCTACACCCGCAACTTTCGAGAAGCATTCTACCTCAATGAGTAGCTAGAGGGAGCGAACATGAATTTCGGAAACTCACAGAATAGATTAGCGAAGAGAGGAGAACGCAGGAATCTATTCTAGTCTCCAGTTTCGGAGTCCTGAAAGGACTTTGATGAACACATTGAAGTACGTGCAGGATCAATTGAGAATAATCTGTTCATATCATTATCGGATCCCACGGCATCCGTCATCGGGGAATCCTTATCCTCTTGATAGGACTCCTCTGACGTCGATCGACATCTAAGAGCCAATCGGGACCCTTGGGGGTGTCGATCAGACGCAGCGCATTTCCCTTCATGTCCGGTTCTCAACAGAAAATTCTATGGACTACCGCGGGGGCGGAGTGCGTCAGAGATCGTGTAGTCATGAGGCTCCGCATACTACGCGGAGGGTTTGAGAATCGACTCGGACGCCACTCAGCGCGAAGCGAGAAGCTACTTCACCCGGGATACGACTGAAGCGTATCTGGCGTGAAGAATGGAACTGTTTTCAAAAAATTCTGGATGATCTCGACGTAAGCCCCTCGATATACGGATCCGCCGGATCATCGTCTCCACGAGGAGATGTGGGCTGCGAATTCGGGGAGGTTTGTTTTCATTAGATAGTTCCTCATCGTACGCAGGTATCAAGCTCTCTCTCGCCTCCCGCGCTAGATTCATTCGTGTCTCGTATGTATTCCATTCTCCCGAAGACTACGCTCGAAGTCTAAGCCCTGCTCCGGTTCGCTTATCATGGAACGCAACCAATGAGCGCGGGTCTCCATGAGTCTTTCGATCATTTGGGAGTTATTTCCGTATTCCTCGGATATCCCCTGCGTCGTCACGAGCAGAATCTAAATAAAGATCAAGTAGCTCAACGAAAGCTAGGGATGTGCACCTTTCACGGTGACCCCGGAAATAGCGGTTAGCGCGAGTTTTAACAATCCTCTGCCATTTCCGCGACATTGGTCATCACATCACATCATTTCGAATATCATCACTCGATAGTGGATCGAATTTTCTCCAAACAACCCGGAGGATTTCCTCCTATGATCGTCAGATCAGGCTCTGAGAATCGAAGGTGTTCCAAAGCTCAACGAGGCTTGGTGAGACCCTGTCATAGATTGGCAAGGAGCTGGATCACAAGACCGGATCGGAACTCGCCACGAGACTAGCAAAGCCGCTTCATTCCGGGAGCCACTCTCGCCAATAATATGGAGCTATTGCAATTTCCCGCGATTCCGAGAGAATTCCGGGGTCTGCTGAGAATTCGGAGTTCTCTTAATGCGGCACGCCGCGATTCCAGCAATATTTGAGCACGAAAAAGCCAAGTTTCTAACGATGTTTAGAAACATCTGCGAAAACGGCGACGTAAGGCGCCTTGGGAGCCCGGGCTCGCTCAATGGTCTCCGGAAGACCAATCAGTCCAGAAACAGGGTCATCACCTCTCTCAGCTTCGTCGAGATACGCATCTTTGAGTTACACGTTCATCGAGACAATGAAGTTTATTCGAAATGTATGCAAGGAACGTCGGCGGGTATAAATAGTGATTGAATGGAGTCAGCCGACTCCATCCAGTCTGTCCCCGGACGGCAGCGATCCGCTAAGCGCTGCGCCGTTTCTCCTTTGGACCTCGATGGAAACCCTCTGAAGCAAGAACTCAGTTGCCCGCCTACCCCGGTTGCCACCTCGATGCGTTTCCCCAAGTCGCGCAGGAAGAACGCCGTAGACTTGCCCATGACACCAAGGGTCTATAGGGCGACGGGTTGGACGATGAAGCGGCTTTCAAGTTCGCGGTGCTTCAACAGCTTGTTCCTCTCCGCAAGGCTCGCAATCGCCCCTGCCAAACGAGCAGCCCTGGGTCGATGCGATTCGGCCAAGGTATCCCAATGCGTTTATCTGTTTTCTCATTTCGAAGAGATTGGTCGAGCGGAGGGAGATACGGATACAGCAATGACAGAAAATCTTTGTTCACTTTGAGGTCTGCGAATTCCTGGAAGCATTTGTCGTCGGAGTGCCACGCTTTTGATGGCTAAGAGGTGTAGACAAGATCGAGCCTGAATCCGAACTTCATGTCAGAGCATACGCCTGCTTGTATGCGCTGTGGACAATCGTTAGCTAGGGATCCCGATGAGAGTCCCCCAAGCAGCCTCTTGTAGAAGAAGTGAGATTTTGGTGTCTGTCCCTGAATAAATATGGAAAGGGGCTGGGACGCCCCCCCCCCTCTCCCGCCCCGGAGTCCCGTGACCACATGGATGCTCCCATCACTCCGACACACACTGTGCGTGAAAAAATGTGCTCCCAAGAAGAATTCGTTCGGTGGAACAATATTGCAAAAGCATGCCCTCGTATCAGACGCCGTATCCGATAGCTAGGAAGCAAGCCTCCGCAGCTTTTCGTTCCCGGAACCTTTTTGATTGCACTCAAGTCTCGGGCTTCAAGGATGACCGTCCAATCCGACATAGCCCCGGCTATGATCCAGGCCGGCATCACTGGAAGGCCAGAGCAGTGTCCCTTTACAGCAGTCGTGGGAGAAAGCCCTTTCGAAGCCTGATAATTTCCGGCAGAAATTGAGCCTGACGCCCCATGAGAGCCTCAGACTCTGACAAGCGATACAGAGGCGCTGGCGCGGCGTCATGATGCGGCGATATCAGAACTCTCGACATGAGATCGTATCTGTAGAAAAGACCCTCCGCACATTGAGGACAAGGAGACCATCGCATGAGTTCAGCTTGCCAGTGTACGCGTCGACTCCCAGCTGAGCCCATTTTTCCCTCATCGGGTAGTCTCCGGGGGCATTTAATTCGGAATATTGAAGGAGGAACGCTCTTCATCGAAAGCTATCGGGGAATGGGGAAAGCGGCAGCAGCATGACACCTCCTGCTCGAGCGATAGGCAGCGGTCTCCCACGAAGGAAAATTATCTCATTGGCAGGTCCGAGTCCCTCTAGACGCCAGAATTGGTCGAAGAAGCGTCGAGGTCGCGGAAACATGATTCTCCTTGGGGAGATCGAGGTTTCTCGACTGCACTGAGTTTATGCAAGGACTTCTTGCCGAAAAAAGGGCAGGATACACTGAATTCAGTCGCGCTAGAAGTAAAAGTTCCGTCCCTTGTTTACATTATATAAACGAATTCAGATAAACGTTTACGCTCAGTTTTAAGCCCTAGTGCCATTCAAAACCCAGTTCTTAGACGTACAGCACTCGCTTTCTGCGTTCGTTACCACTCCTAGAGTCGAGCCGATCCGCCATGAAGATCTTCGCCTTGTTCGCGCTGCTATTGATCTGCTGCCTGTTCCAAGTGTCCGCCGGGAGGCCTCTCGTGATAACGGCCTTCCTCATGAGGAATGGAATCGTTTCTGATAACACCGGCTCTCTGGTTCAGAAGATGTCCAATACGTTCGGATTCCAGGAAACAAAATCGTCGGAACTCGAGCTAGGTCGATCGCTGATCCGTTACTGATCCGAAACAAGTGACCGGAATCAACTATGTTCTCTGATGCTCAATAAAGTGGTCTTCATTGCGATTGCATGTCTTGCGTTCCCTACATTGACTCCGGAATTCACAGTGGTATTTTGAAACGATATCATAGGTCTTTGAACATGGAAAATCATGATTCTAGATATTCGAGCCTGCTTCCTTGGCACTGATCATTTGAACTAACGAAATTCGCTTGAAAGCGATATGGAAATTGCTGAGACCGATACGAGGCCATCGGTGCGGTCCTCCCATGGATTTCGGGCGGCGAAATCCGGTGAACTCCATGCTTTCGTAACTCATAGCCATACGGCTCGGGCCGCCCCGCTCGTGTACGGATAATTGCGAGTCATCCGATCCTTCATTCATCCGCGGACCCATGGCTATTCAGCGAAGCTTCCAGTCTATTAGACTCTCAATCCAAGGGTTTCCCCGAGCGAATCCCTATCGAGTCCGTTCATAATAGTTCCTCAAGTTTCGTGACACGCTCCCTCCACCGGGCAACCGGAGGCACTCGATGTGTTGTTTCTCGGAGCCGAAGGATCACTTGGAGTGACGGTCGAGATTAATCGTCCTGAATCGAACGGTCGTCGATGGTGTCGTCTGCGTTTAGACGATCGGCTCTATACGAGAATACCGTCTCATCCCTTCCGGGCATCGTAGCAGACTCGATGCAAACGTCCATCCACTCGGTGTTCCGGTTCTCGCTTGGAATCGCGGTCGGTACTCACCACCGATGAGCGCGGTCCGGCCGTGAGTACGCTACGGGGCGCACCGAGGGCGAAAACTGGCGGCTCGTCTACCGAGAACTCGGCGGTCGCTGACCGATCCCTGCAGACGGATGCGTCGAGGTGACACCGATTTCCGCAGAACGCTCAAAAATGGCGGTGTTCGGGGACTCGATCGGGAATTGTTGATTTACGATTGACATGATGGGAGACACTGGAGGGACACCTCCTCGGTCAGAACCCTTGCCCGCACCTCTCCTGCGTCTCACACCGAGAGATTCGAGCAGTATAAAAAGCATGCTCTCGAATTCGAAAATCATCCAGCTCCCAGCATCCAACCGAGTCATCTCAATCAGAACTACCAGTTCCCACAACAACTCGAAAAAACCATGAAGGTCATCGTCCTCTTCACCCTTCTCGTCGTCCTGTGCCTGTTCCAGGAATCAGCTGGAAGTCCTCTCCTGGTAGCAGGACTCCTCGTCAAGAAAAGCCTCATGCTCGGCGCCGCCAAGAAGGCAGTCCTAGTCAAGACAGGAGTCGTAGGAACGTCACTCCTTGCATCGAAAGCGGTCGTCGGTGCCAAGCTCGGAACCGCAGTCGTCGCAACGAAAGCCAAAGTCGCTGTGGTGAAGAAGAAGGCCATCGGTACCGCCCTTGTGAAAGCTGCCCTCATCGGCTAGAGAAGAGGAGTCATGTTCTACCTGTTATCTTGTGACGTGTTATGTAAATTTTTGAATGTGTTTTTCGCTATGAGTCCGAATAAATTGTTTTGAGTCTTGTTCATGAATCTCCCGTGTACTATCCGGCCCCATAGAAGCACGAGCACTCGAGAAGTGTTGAGAAATGTTGCTATAGATTCACCTACTCACGATATTATCGAGACTCGTTCCAATGTCAGTTTTCGAGGCTCACCTGATGCGCTCAATGGAGTCGACGGACAATCACCAAGTCACCGGAGATTCGATTCATGATGATTTTTGCACTGAGTTCGACGCCCGATCAGCTGAGTTCCAGCTGCAAAACACCATCTCGAACACCGGTAGAACATTTATGGGACATTTTCAGAGCTACTACTCAGCCGCACATTTTTTTCTCTGAAACCGGGAACGAGTCCGGCGGACATGGCACGAGGAACCGGTCTGGAAAACCGGACAGATAGATTCGGGGATATTGGTTTTATTCTGGAATATTTATAATAAATAATTAAATATACCCTGGGAACCTGTGAATCTCTCCCCGAAGTTCCCGGGGAGCGTTCAAAATCTGGGGTTCCTTCCGAAGGTTTCTGTGAGTCTTCTCTCGAAACGTCCGCTCAGACCGGACTTGACCGGACGGGGAACTTCAAGCTGTTTCCCAAGGGGTATCGCTCGGGACTCAAGCTCAACGAGCGCTCACGGAATCGTACCAAAGTTCGATATTCGATCGAGCTGGACCACCAGTCCCGGATCGCTTTTATTATGGAGCTGAGTTTTGACTGGGATATGATACTTGAGAGGCACTCGCTCCCGAATGTGCTGGTCTGATCGAGAGATTCACAGGAATCCCACTGATCTCTAAATGGAGAACGTGAAACCAGCCATTGATCGTGAAACCGCACGGAGCTGGACGAACGGACAGGAACCGGAAATGTCCGGCTAAGAAGAAGCTCTAAACACCCTCGGGGGTGGGCTTCCTCGGGTTTCCTCGCTCGAGTGGAGTTGCCGAGGGATCAATTGTTACTGTGCTTGATACGAGGGGGGCTGCACATGACGTTTGACTGAGACAGCGAACACTGCCCGGGATTCTCGCTGCGGAAAAACAAAATCCTGAAGTACTTTCACTCTAGATAACGAAGATATCCGCAGGCCCGTATGACTTCCATTGAGGCGTAAGCATTCCTGCGAGCATTCCGCCGGCATGTGGAAACCCGGGATAATGTTCCTTCAGCGGTTCCCAACAGGCTCTCCATTCCGGCCTCTGTATGTTTGTAAGTCTTGGCCTGGTAAGTTTGGCTCAGATTGCCCCGAGTCAACCTTACCAATTCTTGCCCAGGTAAAACAAGGTACGGGCCTTGTGAGCGCAATGGGACTCAGCTCCTTGGATCCGTTCGATCCGATGTTTTCCCCGTTTTGTGATAACCGGGGAGATGGGAATTCGGCCAGATGAGAGACTTACGGTGGCGTCTTTGTAATAAATTATTTATCGACCCGCCAGGACCCCCATGTTTGGGTCGACCAGTGGTAGGAGACAACACAGTCCTACCTCATCTCAATGTACCCAACCGTAATGGACACTCGGTTAAGGGGAGCGGATTCCGACCGAACCTATCGAATTTCCAGTGTCAAATGACTCGGCCATAGCGGACCCGGTACCGTCCACTCGGATAGAGCAGACTGATGCCTCGGGCCTGGTCTGATCTCCTTCCATGTTGCTCCAACTGGAAGGGCAGACCTATCCTCGCCAGGCGGAAACTTCTTTCATGAACTATGCTAGAGAACGAGATCTTTGCCACCATCACCCAGAAGAAGGTGTCCTAAGAGCTCTCGGAATCAAGCAGCTGTTTTGGAATTAATCTGGGCCCGAAAGCCCGTGTGCGGATAAACGGGACACTTCCCGCCGGTTCATCGAAGACCCTTATCTTGGCGATCTGCACGGAGATAGATCGAAACTAAAATACTTCAGATCCCGGGAACATGATTGGCTCACTCGCAAATTTCCGCGGCGATATTGGTGATCACATCATGATTGCGCTAAAATAAGTATTCACTCAGAATGAGAGCAGGGCCAGCTGGTCACCTCAATAACATATTTTCATGCGGAGCCGCAACTCGATGCGTGAATTTCTTTCCTGATGCCTGTGGCCCGCGGATTTTTCCATGGGGATCTGAGTCTGGATGCCCATAGAGATTTGCGACAGCTATTTCCTTCGGAAAATGTCTGCAAGGATCGACTTGTGCGTCCCTCGAGGTGTATTGAACGGCGTCGACTTCCGCGAACCGAAGACCGTTAACTCGCCGAGCGAACTCTCCTTCGGACGGAGCTCGGCCGCTCCGGGTTAGCGCCGCTCGCGACCCGCGCCCGGACAGGAACACACAAGTATCGGGTCGGAGCGTCTGCAAAACGACAAATCTGGGCGAAAATGTGTCAAGCGGGGTCCATCATTGAGACATTCCCAGAAGTGTTGACGCGGGAGGTTATGCACACAGACGGTGGGTTCACGGAGTGCTCGAGGAGAGGCATCTAGAGGCGGACTCTGGTGCGCTCGGTCAGAACTCTTGCCCGCACCTCTCTCGGGTCTCTGAACGAAAGAGTGGAGCAGGATAAAAAGCGCAAACCCTACTCCACAAATCATCCAGCTCTCAGCATTCGAAAGAGTAAACATCTATCGAAAAGAACTACCAGTTCCCGAGACAACCCGATCCACCATGAAGGTCATCGTCCTCTTCACCATCCTTGTGGTTTTGTGCCTGTTCCAAGAGTCTGCCGGAAGTCCCCTCCTGGTAGCGGGACTCCTCGTCAAGAAAGGCCTCATCCTCGGTGCCGCCAAGAAGGCAGTCCTACTCAAGACAGGAGTCGTAGGAACGTCACTCCTTGCTACGAAAGCAATTGTCGGTGCCAAGCTCGGAACCGCCGTGGTCGCAACGAAAGCCAAAGTCGCTGTGGTGAAGAAGAAGGCCATCGGCACCGCACTCGTCAAAGCTGCCCTCATCGGCTAGAGAAGAGGAGTCATGTTCTACCTGTTATCTTGTGACGTTATAAGTATATGAGTATGAATTCTTGCGATAGCCCCGAATAAACTGTTTGATGTTTCGTTTATAAGAAAAACACGCCGAGTCCTTCCCGACGATATGATAGTTATTGCGGTATCAATATGTATCAGCCAACGATAGCCTAAACCAACGTATCACGGAGTCGGAAGTCGCCTTCGGTTTCATAGACGGCACTTGCTCTTGGCCGGTCAGAAGTCTCCGCAGCCGGGCTGGTAAGCGGAGCACTGCGGCGAGCCTACGTAGAGTCTATCGAATAACCGACGTCGAACCAATGGCCAAAACTCCGAAAAACCGTCAGAATCTCCCCACGGTGCAAAATAAGCCTCGGGATCCGAGGAGCGCGCATATTCGTACTGAAGATATCGAACGGGAAATGAATCATGATGTTCTGAGGAAGTGGGCACAAGAGAAGCTGGAAAGTGCATGAATGAATGGTCGTCTACGGACGATCGCATCCCAGCAAGGAATCAGTAATTGGAGCGGCATATGAGGCAGGCGTGGTCGGGGGACTAGCTTCTCGGAGAAAATGACGGTTTCTTAGGCATCGAACTTCACCTTCTATTCTCACCATATGTCAGATTTACCCATTAGATACTTCCAAATTAGCCCAGCCGTGTATATTCGTCGTCGAGATGTTCAGGTGCTCGAGTCCAGGACTTTTCTCAGGCCTCCCGTTAGGCATCCTTGGAGAGGTTCTGACCGGGCATTAGAGCACAGATCTTGAGCTCATTAGGATCCTGCCCGGGCTTTCCCATGTGGATAATAATCTCTCCCGAGATACCCGGGGGGATAGAGTTCGGCTAGAAACTTCATCTCGGAACAAGCCCCAGGTCCGAGCTGATATGGGAAATCATGCATCAGCCCACCGGGCCTTCGTTAACTCCCGGCAGCCGACCGCTTGCGAGGAACATGAACTCGTGAGATGGGAACGCCAAGCCCTATTCGGGAAACCAATGTTAATGGAGGGACACATCGTGACTGGCAAGGAAACGGAGTATCAATCGGGAACGTTTCCATGGAAACTGAGTATTTCGTCAGTGGATCGTGCCCCTGGTCGTGTCACCCATTTCTGGTTTCCCACCCTAATCCCGCTAGGCACAAGAGCCTCGAGCCCAATGAGCTCTTGAACAACGCCTTCCGGGATCTGCCGAACTCTCGAAGCGGTAGAGCGTTCGCAGCAGCGACGCATACACGTTGCCATGGAGACACAACGTCGCGCTGGCGTCGCGCGGGTGTTCGCTCCGAAAACTTCTGCGGCCCGCGGGCTTGTCTGGCGGGCATCTCAATCAAGCTTGTCGAAAGGATGCTCGGGAGTGACAGATAATTTCAGTGGAAGTTGATCGACCCGCTTCCAGCTCTGAGGCGTTTACTCCCACCAAAACAATGACCGATGCTTAATTGAGTCGGCTCACCCCAAACAATAGCCCCACTCCTCACAAACGTCAGCCGCGACCCATTGGGGCTAACCCTGGACCCCGACGTCCGCGGAAGGGCCGGTGACAGAGTATTCGCCGAACGCGCTGATCGTGATGTCTATTACTGCAAAATGTTGAAAAGTGTCATCTTTGATTGACATTCCCAAAGAGAAATGATCTCACGAGGGACTCGGAGGGAGGAATCAGAAAAATGACCTCCTTGCTCTCGGTCAGAACTCTTGCCCACGTCTCTCCCGGACCCTGAACTCGAAAAAGACAGTATAAAAACCGCAATCCACACTTCTGAAATCATCCAGCTCTCAGCATTCGAAAGAGTAACCATCTATCGAGAAGAACTACCAGTTCCCGAGACAACTCGATCCACCATGAAGGTCATCGTCCTCTTCACCATCCTTGTGGTTTTGTGCCTGTTCCAAGAATCCGCCGGAAGTCCTCTCCTGGTAGCAGGACTCCTCGTCAAGAAAGGCCTCATCCTCGGCGCCGCCAAGAAGGCACTCCTAGTCAAGGCAGGCGTCGTAGGAACGTCACTCCTTGCATCGAAAGCAATTGTCGGTGCCAAGCTCGGAACCGCTCTCGTCTTAACGAAAGCCAAAGTCGCCGTGGTGAAGAAGAAGGCCATCGGTACCGCACTCGTGAAAGCAGCCCTCATAGGCTAGATTAGAGGAGAGATGTTAGCTTCTGGAGTTGTATGTGAATTACTGTTTTACTTGCGATATGCTCGAATAAATTGTTTTGGGTTTTGTTAATAATCTGCTCTGTACTCTTTCAATACATATATTCCAATATTCTATATCCTCCGATTGACACACTTCAGCACGAGGCAATATTGAGGCATGCGCTTGCGTACATTCAGAGACCTTCTGGATGTACTTCACCCCAGTTGACGGGCTATCATTATTCATTATTTATCATCTATTACCTATTACCTATATTTATGAGGCAGATTAAGTCCTGAGACCTGTATATGTTCAAATATGTGAAACCTGCGTGTAGACTTGGGGGTTTGACACAAACCCTCCGCAGCTCGCTCCACGGGGGTGTTTCAAGGGGACGCCCATCGTCGCGACCAGATGGCGGCTCTACGCTTCTTGCAACCACGCTCCGACGAAAACGAGACTCGGGAGACTAGAATTCGTACGGAGACTATCCAAATAGTTTCCAGAGCGCGGAATGATGCGGAACCTCAGCGGAGCTTCCCGTTCTTCAGCTCATCCACTAGGTTTGCATCTGTCGCGCGAAAAGCTTCACCTGACTGAGATTCTTCGATATAGCAGCCATCATTCGGTCTCTTTTGAGGACGCGTCTGAGCTCCATTGGAATGATCGGTGCACTCCTCTGCTCCGGAAAGGATAGGGTTCCTCGCGCGCGAGGACGACGTGGTCGGGCTACCCGACCGCGTGCCCAAAGTATCCGTTTCCTATGAACTCGCTGAACGAGTGAGCAGTTGATGCTGAAGCCTGACGAGCGCTCAGCGAAGGCGTCCTCAATGAAGAGCTCTCCCAGGCCAGGGGAGACTCGGCCCCAGAAGATTTTGGAACTCAGTTTGTCCTGGATGCTGAGTGAATACAGACTCAGCAAGCGTGATAATTCCCCCCGAATTCTGATTCCATGAATTCTGATTAACATGCGGAAGAGCCCGATTCGGTATTTCTCGCCCGGCCTCCCTCTCGATGGTACCGCAGCCCACCGCAGACATTACATAGATATCTTCAAGTCATGCGGAAGAAAGGCGTGAAAAACATCCTCTGATTTTTTCATCCTTATGCCCCCAGCAAAGCATGGGAGAAAGCGAGCTCTCAGCTCAAGTCTGAGCCCAGAGCGAGCATACATACCGTAAATATTCCAGTACGAGCTTCTCCTCAATAGAAGCCCCCCGGCGGGACTCTCGAGTCGAATAAGAGCCTTTCTTCAATAGTAGCCTGTCTCGGTCAGGAGCCCCTCGAGGGGAATCGAATGAGATTTCCGAGAGTCTCTTCTTCCCAATCACCGTCATTGTACAAGTGCGCGTAAAATCATGAGGAGCTTCCCTGTAATGGAAGCCCATCTCCAATAGAAGCCCCTTAACGAAAGGGTTTGTGATGATAGAAGCCCGGACTCTTTTGGAATATTCACGGTACTCGCTATCGAAGCATGCGGGAGGAAAGGTACCATCATTCGGCTTCTCGACCCCGGGAACGGCCCCGAGACGAATCTTAGGGATTCCTCGAACGCGCTCGCTCCTCATGGGGAAATACGTCCACTTCCCTCGGGAGCCGAGCGGTACTCCGAGTCGGAACCGGGCAAGCCCCATGCCTAATCAGCTCCGGCACGCTCGGGTGGCCGATCACAGAATAACCAGGACTTCGACGGCTGGAGCGAGCCCTATCGTAGAGCCGCGGACATGGACCCACCCTGGAAGTATCGGTACGAAATTTCGCATTGCGTGCTTTGCCGGACGGTCCCAGGACTGGGGCTAGAAACCTTCTGATCGTCGAGTCGAGGTTCAGGACCGCGTATTCCGGGAATGCATCTTCCGGGATCGCTTCGTCTCTCGTCGGAGTTTCAAAGATTCCACGACCGACTTAGCCGGATTTTTGGTCTGAAGTATTGTTGAGTCCCTATTTGTGCGGTCCGAGGACACCGAATTATCCCTCAAAAAAAAATCGGGGCATCCGAGGAACCCGTCGAGGAAAGATCCATCAATCAGACCAGAAGCGAGGATTTACGAAATGACGGTCGCTGTCGGGAGGTCTGCCCGAGTGACATATTATCCTTGGTGACCCGGGCGCAGGTGTCGTTTCTCGGAGCAGATCAGAGTCTCTGGTGAGTCGGGCTCGGTGGGTCGGGCTCGGTGGATCCGACGGGAGAGCCGACCGAGCTCCACGCTCTCACTACTCCACTCGGCTGTCTCCTCTCTCCGGGTCCGATCTCTTTTAAAGAGCAGGAGGACTCAGATTCCTCATGCAATTCCGATCGGATACCAACAACCATTGTCAACCCGCTCTCCGTTGAACTTCTTCAGCCATCATGAAGATCATCGTCCTGGTCGCCCTTGTCGCATTCCTGTGCCTTTTCCAAGGATCTGCTGCATCACCTCTACTGCTCACTGGACTTGCCGTCAAAAAAGCGGTTGTCGCTGCCAAAGTCGGAGCGGGAGTCCTTGTGAAGGAAGCCATGCTCAAGAAGAAGGTCATCGGTACGAAAGTCGCGGCGGTTCTCGTCGCGGGCTAGGTATGTCGAGCTCTCCGACTCTCCAACCTTTCGCCAGCGATGGCTGTGATCTGTATGCGCTAGCTCTTAATAAATTGTTGTAAATAGTATTCGTTATCGTATGCGCCATGTTCTTATTTCTCTGCCTGAGCGAAGATTGATTCGAATAATTGACTGATTCTGAAGTGGGTCACAGAATCAGATGCAGATGTTCGTTAGAATTTGACAGTACAATACCACGACGAGTTCCGTCGACAGCGTTCCCTCGCGGACTTCCTGTACGCGTCGGAGCTGAGCGATTATCGACGCAGATAGGGCAGATGCTCCAATTTCAGAGACTTCCGATTTAACCTCCGACCCTCCACGGCTATCTCTCGGTTAAGCCGCCGTACCGATCGGTGGACGTTGCCAGAGCATTGGGGAGCGTCGGATCTTTAATGCAGTCGGTCCACTTTAGATGACTGGTGCCGTTACTAGATGGAATGGAAGCCCCTCTCGCCGACGACGCCTTTTTCTCTCCAGATTCAATGGCTAAGAAAGCTGCTCGGTTTTCCACCCGCCCGCCACTACAGAAGCCGGTAGCGCGCGTTTCAGTGACCATCATAGATGCTTTGCAACAGCATTTTGCTTCCAAAGGCTGTTCGGTGAGAGCGTCAAAGGAAGAGCTTATTAAACAATTAGTGCCAGCCCACGATTGAGTGCAGTCGGCGAGCGCGAGAGCTGACAGGCTCGCTGGAATCAGTGGGTCCTCCATCGTAACCCGCGCTGGTCGACTCAGTGTCTGGATTAGCGGAATTCCAGCCCCTGGGAATCTCGCGAGAGTAAGTTCAGCTCGAATCGGCGCTTTCATTTTCCGCAGCTCCTCTGCGTAGAGCAGGGAGACGTTCACGGCGGCAGTGCTTGGTACAAGTGGCACGCTCCGTCATCTTTCACGGCGAATCCTCCTCGGTCGTTCCTGTCGAACGCTCGGGAATCGAGTCCACTTTGGAATCAATTAAGCGAGACAGGGTGAACTCTCTCTGTCAGAAACGTTGCCAGCGATCGATGCAGTGTGTTCGGCCAGAGTTTTTTCCTTTGAACCACACCCGTCAGTGAAAGTGAGCTTGCCTGACAAGTTTCGACCGACTGACCGTCGGACGGACGGCGCTGATTGCGGGTGGTTCCGATGCTGAGTTTTTCGGTGTCAAAAAAATCATACGAAAAATCCGAGCCGTTTAGAGGTAAGTGACAGAAGGACAGGCGAATTCGGCGCGGCGAATTTCCACGGGAGTCCGACAGACGAATCACGCGCGAGGTGCTAAGTGGGGTGGCAATTTTCCTCTGCCTTCTTTCTCATCTGTCTCACCCGTCGTCTTCGTCGCCGCCGCCGTCGTTTTCATCTTCTGTCGCCCGTGTGAAGACCCTCTCCCACCTCGGTGGTAAGGTACTGTAGTACTTCGTGTGAGACTCTTCTCCCGAACCCAGCCAACGGTACATCGACTTTCCCCGGGCGAAGTTCAATTCCGAAAGTGAAAGCGTTGGTGGATCCGACGATAGTTTTTTTCCGTCATTTCGCGTCGGTTCCGATATCCTTTGTTGCTGGTTGTGCTTCTCCACAGCGGAGGGATTTGTCTCCCGTATCCTGGGAGTTTACTCGTGCGTGTCTTTGTTTTGTTCCGTGAGAAGTTGATGGTGAGAAGTCTCAAATGAGAAAACCGGCGCGCTTCATCTCAGCGCGGAGATCTCAATACTCTCGGGATTGTTTCATGGGATGATTCGCTCATGGTGATGGTTCTCGAATGGAGACCGTCGATAGCCGAGTCGTGAGCCACCTCTACGTGGAACCGGAGAGTGGCAAAGCGCATTATTCAACAGTGATCAGGTAATTACCGAGTGAGACCGAAGTTACGTCTTCGTGGTTGTGGCGCCGGTTGTGATTGTGGTCTATTACACAGTGTGACCTGAAGCTCACAGTGTGAACTCTGACCTCGCCCTGTGCGTTTAATGATGATTCTGTGATGCGTGGGCCTTCATTTGAGAAGACGAACCGGTACGAAGCTACTGCAGGGATTGTGTACTGGACAACAATACGACCTCCGTGATGTTCTTTTTCCATGTCGCTGTTGACCGTTGTTGTCGGTGGCAGCAGTCGTGTTGTTGTCGCGTCCGTCAGATCGAAGGAAAAGATCGGAAATGGGCAAACGTTTATCCTACTTTCCGGCACACCGCTGATTGACACGTAGGGCTCTTCGAGTCGCAATGATACCCGTGATTCCCGCTTCCCCGCTCGGAGCTGGAGCGGAATCCGGCGGTCGCCCCGCCCGCCCTCGCACCGGATATTCCGCGCAGAGTGTGGAGCGCCGTTAAAACGCGGACCGGAAACACCGGGAAAAATAACGCTCTTTTGATTTCCCCCGGGGCCCGCTAATCAGCTTCAGGCTCGGTGTCGGAATCATTCCCACGCAACGATACGACTTGTCGGGTTTTCGTTTCCACGAGCTTGACGGCCGAGCCCTTGGAAATAGCATGGTTCGCTCAGTTTTGCTCCGTGGTGCGTTTTCTTGGATTCCCGCTCCGAGTCTCAGAAGTGCCGACCGTGATCGCCGTCAGAAGTCTAGTTTTGGAGAATGAGGTGGTTTTTCTTAACAAGCCAGTGAAGGATCCACAGCGTCGGCTGCGTTGATAGGGAAGTGTTCCCAACATTTGTATTGAATAACATGCGAGCTCAATGAGCCAGGGCCCGATCTGTGCCGGATAATCAAATCTTCGTCCGCCCCGACTGACTCGAGGTCTAGATACGCTAAAGGTTGAGCAGCGTGAATTCGCGGGGAGTTCTCGTCGGAATTACCTAGTAAAAACGTGTCGCAGAACGGTCACGGGCGGAACTTTTTCCCGTTGTTAGAGGCGACACGGAAGACACTGTTACAACAGCATTCGCCCCGACTCGAGCCAAGACTTCATGACGAACAAAAAAAAGGAATGGATCGAAACGGGATCGGCCTGAATCTTCCTGGCGACAGAGAAAGGAACGGTCTTGGTGGCGGCAGGAATATACCTCGAATGTCACGTGTCACGGACATCGTTTCCGAAACATGTGCGTGTAAAAATCTTTGGCGTCGCATGTTTTTCCAAGACTTTCTGTTCTTTCACGCTTTCGGCGTGGAAGTCAATCAGGGAAACGGAACATGAATGATTCACTGCACTAGGGGCTGTTCCATCTGATAGATTCTGGTGCCTCACGAAGGAGCGGGTTTCGGGACGGAGAACCTACGGCGAGAGCTCAGTAAATTCCTTCTGCGCCCGACGGAGCTCTTCCACGAATCCCTCCCTGCGAGCGAGCGACTCGAATGGGGGAGCTGACAGCGATTTCAATTTCGTCGAGAGGATCACGATGAAATTCAACGTCCCTGAGCTCGCGTCGATCGGAATCATTGGTACGACAAACACCCGCACAGGCGGGAGGATACGAAGCAGAAATAACTTTTCCATCGAAGCGCACAACGGACGGAGACGGATGACTACGTTGTATCCGAGCAATAAAACCTTAAACAATATATCCACTTAGATATATCGACTTTGTGATTTTAAAGAGAAAGGAAAAAAGGAGAAACGATCCGTGCTCGATCCGACGCTCGCTGACTGCCAAGCTCGCTTTGACCGCCGTGTTGAGAAATCGATTGCGAATATTGTCATTTCGTGAAGACTTCGTGAATTCGTCTTTCGAGCATTGAATCATAAAGAAAAGACTCTGAAATTTCCCTCTCCGTCGACCGGTGGATTGGTTCGTATCGAAATCTAATGTCGGTTGACTTGAGTTCAAGACTCCTCATGAGACGTCCGCGCGGTGAAGACTATAAACTGCCTAGGAGAACGACCGCCCGATGTTTCACATCCGCCGCGCTGAGGGAGCCCACGAGGGAAAAGGGCCCAATAATATTTGGGCCCCCATGACTACGATCCGTCTACATCCGAAGGTTGTCTTCAGTCTTCGCTCCGAGCTGTACCTCATTCTTTTCCTTTGGATCCCCCTTCGTTTTCATCGATGTCTCACTTTTCTGACGGCTCCCCGTTAGACGGACTCATCGTTTCCCGCCTGTCTTCCCGGAGCACTTTTGACGTCATGAGCGGTGAGCGAACGTCGCTGCCCATCTCCGACACCACGAAAACTGGTGCTGCTGATGCTGCTGCTCCCTCGCAGTAGGGCCGTTCGCACACGTTGCGAACGTCAAAAGTGTTTCAAAAAAGAGGGAAGAAAGCTCGGACGACACGCCTCGACGTAACGAGCAAAGAGCCGAAAAAGCGTCGAAGAACAAGTCGCGTAAATGACGAGTATGAGAAGGAGGCCAGGATCGATGGGTGCAACACTCGGAACGATGACAAAAGACGCCGAGAGCCGACTGTTTGTAGGACAATCCGATCGCCCCGTGAGGTGGAGATGGGTGTGAGTCCGCCATCCCATCGGTTCCGAAGAGCGGCAAGGACAGCAAGGGCATTGTGGAAATTAATGATTCACCCGCGAACACCCTTGTGAGAGCGACTGAGTCACGCAACTCACGTGGAAGGGTAGGAAGTAAATGTTTCCATCTGTTCACCGACACCGTCCTGATCGCGCGTCAATGGACGCTCGCTACGGGAGCTCACGACCATGCGTCGTCGGAACACCGGGATTCGTCCGAATCCGGCAATCAATATACAGCATCGCCTTTGATAAGCCCCCGACCCAGGGGAAAAATCCATCGGACATGAGAATGGACGTGGATACTGGATACAAGCTGTCAAACACAATACAAGATCGAAAGTTCGTTGACTCATCGCGTAGTTGTTCGCGGATGTCGACCATTGAGTGACTTTCAAGTCTGAAGGGTGGAGCTGACCCAGAAGTGGATCCCTGTGTTTCAAGGAGTGGAGTGCTCCCATCAGAAACTGGGTCAACAGCCTCAGCCAAGCCCGAGCTCTAAGTTTTTTGAGCTGGGCCCAACTCGAATCGAGCGACGCCTACCATTTCATTGTGTCAATCAGAAACCAATCAGTGATGTCATTGGTTCCGATTTAATCGATCAGCTCCGACTTCCACTGGGCATGAGTTAGTCCGGGGAAAATGATCGAAATCGTCGGACGGAACCGACATTAGACTCGAGACGAGATACACGACATCATGCAAGAATCAAGTTGTAATCGTCGATTCTCCGGCGTATCGGTCTCTCTGAAATCCCGATTTCTCAGCTCAATTTTCAAGTCCTCGGAGAACGAGTCTGGCTCGGAGCATTCTCTTCAATCTATGACGGTACGAAGCGGCTGTACGAACGGAACAAAACAATCGTTGGAACGCGTTGATTGGACTGCTCACAGTCGACACCGATCGCCCGCAATGACTGACCTCTCAAGGACGCCCGCTAATGATGAAGATCTATGATTTTCTATCAATGACATCCTCGAGGAAGTCGTTAAGTCTGGGTCAGCGTTTTCGGTGAAGTCGTTTTGTGAATGCGTCTGAACCAGCCTCAGCAATGAGCACGGTTCGTTCCGGGTCGATTCCGGTCTGTTTGGGTCGTGTCGCTTTTCTTCTTCATTCACACATCTGCCACGACTAATAAAGGTCGGAAGTCATCTTTGATAGGGTTAGCGACGATCGTGGTATGCTGACAATCGCATTCATAGCACATGAAGCGAGAAATAGTTCGCCGGCAAGGTTCGTAAGTGGAGGTCTTGCCATCTCCGCTGATCCGACCTTTCCCTAAAAGAACTCCACCCGAGTACGGTGGAGATTTTCTCTGTTCATCCCTCCTCAGAGGACCCGGTGACCTCATGCACGTCACTTCGAGAGTTCGAGCTCTCCATAGCTCTCCTCGTCTCCTCGTGGATAGAGTTCAGAGCTCAAGATGAGCCCCAAGAGTGTGAAATCACGCCCGGTTCGAGAGACTCGAAATGCATCGCGGGCAGAGTGAAATATCGATGGCGACAGGGTGCGTCGTGAATCGTGAAACGCTCGCAGTGAAACCGCTTTCGAATTCTGTGGACCTCGGTCGTTCAATTCCCGGGTGAAATGTTCGTGAACCTCGTGGATAAGGGGATGTTGAAGTTCGAGGACAAATTTGTGACTCCTGCGTGGCCACCCACACCGGAGTCGGAGAACGGTCATCCGTATTCGGTCATGTAAATAATCTGTGCCTGGGATCTGAGTTTTCCCAGTCGGATCATGCACCTGTAGACCCGTAGAAGATGCACGACTCGTAGGAACGCTAGAGGTAGTGATCTTGTATCCACCTGATCGACTAGGATTCGAAATGTTTTCTGGGGAATGATTATCAAGAATCTTCTTCCTTAAGAGCACTTACCCTGGAAGAATTCCTCAACTTACCAGGATTCTGGAGGGGAATGCTGAATATCAACATAATCATTGCAGTCCACGCTTCCCTTATTCGAAATTCTATCGAGAAAGGCAGATAATGCAGCGGACTTGGGAACGCTTTGAATTAAATCAGCCGCATTTCCGTTCCAGGCTCGACCCATCGTACTCGACCGGCACAGCGTCCACGCTAGATTCCGGCTCGATATACAGCTCCTACGGAAGATCTCTCATCCGTAGACCTTACTCCAGAATGAATTCGCTGAAATGTAAGTCACCCGAAACGCTTGGTTGACGATTCCTCCCACGAGATTCCCATCGATTTTCTCCGGAAGTCGGCTCCATGACGCCTTTGCGGTACTCGATTCATGATTATTCGCTCTTGGAATCGTCGCTCCGGTACACCGTGGTGCCAACTAACGGCATGGCAGGCTGGTGAAAGAGTCAGCTAATGAAAACCGGATTTGGCTCTTAGGGTTCTCAGCACCGCAATGCTGTCGACAATGCGCGGAAAACTGGAAGTAAGACCGGTTTGCGCGTGACCGAAGCATGCGATCGCGAGCGTGAATACGAGACATAGACAAACACTACCTACATAGACAGTCCCAACGCACAAATGTTCAGGGAAGCGCGGGCTTGGGGACGGTAGGAACCAAAAAATGCGCGGGTGAGCAATCTGATCGGGGAAAATCACAATATGATTCTCCCCCTGCCTCGTGATCCAGCGGTCGCCGAGCAGCTCGAAATGATGGGGCGCTGCGTTTTTTATTACGGACGATTGCCACACATGCTCGAGCTAGCGTGCGTCCGTATGATGATGTAAAATCTGTACGAAATTTAAAGAATACACCGTTAGGCAGAAACGTAACATCTGTGTAACGCTTGCCTTGACACGAGGTCAGCCGGATGCCATCATGGGAAGCGGATGATTTCTGTCGTCTGGAGACCGGTCGGTGGCGAGGTCACATCCATGCCCGTAAGTTTCCTCAGGTGCCGCTGAAGATTGGGATGAGTCTTTGAAAAACCTGTGCTAAGAGAACAGGTAGGGATAACGATCGTACAAGAAGCTATGTTCGGGGCAATCTGGACCAATTCGGACTGTACCGTAAGAAACCTACTTACCCATGGCTCTCGGGCGCGCCATCATCGATCCCGTCTGTGCCGGGATACCGCATGCAGTCACATCTCAGGCCGTTGACGCTCGACTGGCGCAAGGCAAAAATAATTGCGATCCCGAATTTCGTGTCTCTACAAAGCTGGCTCACGTACCACGGATCGAGATCCGATCGCCTCATTTTTATGATGTGAATCAACACAGTCTACAAGCGCATTTTTACATTCGCTACCGGCATCCGAGCCGATCAAATAAAATTCCTGGGACACCGATAGGAAAAGGATGAGAACCAGCGGTGGATTATAGGATTCGCGAATATCGGACCAAGAGTGTGGTGATGAATACGGACCATGCCATAAGATCAAGTCTTCTTGGTGAACCTACGAGGAAGGGATCTTTATATCCCCGGAACAACATATCGCGACCTCCTCGATTTCAACAAACAAAACGATTTCCGATCCTAATCCCGTTGTGTTCCTCCATGTATGGAATAAGTACGTCTGAGGTACATCATTCGCTATTCGGATCTGACCCACTCGTTCGACGGATTCGATCAATCCCGTTTCCGGAGAAATGGTGACAGAACATGATCGGGAATTCTCCAGAATTGGACGGAAAAAACTGCCATGGCTGAGTCGAGTGAAAGTCTCCTTGAGTTATAGTCCGAATTTCGAGTAGGTACACCGATTCAGATTCTTCTGCCGCTCAAGCGTATCCAAATTAGGATTTTCAGAAGTTCTCCTTATGATTCCTGAGCCACAAGAAATCTTGATTTACGTGGGAAAAAATGATTTAGTTTTCGAATTCGGCTTCTATTATCAGTCCGAGATAGGGATAAGAGTTGTGCTTTCAGAGACGGAGTTACTCGCATTGTTTCGACCATCGGGCGAAATTCACTCTTATGAGGGGCTTGGAAATCCGGGTTCCCGCGAAATCACGCGATTTTCCGTCAAGTCGGCCCTGTCAGTTGCCCGGAAAGAGTATAAGGGAGGGGATCTAGAGCCCTGAGTTCTGCCGAAAAGCCACGAATCTTGCCCTGAGTAGTTGAGAAAGGCTTACAAGGGAACAGAAACCAGGAGTTCGATGTTCCGTCCACCAGGATTCATTCTTCCGGTTCATTTCACTTAAGCCTTGAAATCGCTCTGAATTGTTCAAGCCAGCTCTCGGGAGCCACAGTCTGCCCATTGTGACTCCCACCGGTGACACAAAGAACCACGATCCTGTTCGACCGCAGAGAAAGTTGCCAAATACTAGCTCTCGAGCAGGGAAGAGTACCGCTCAGCGCGCCAAAACATGAGGTGGACAGCAGAAATTGCGCTCCCCTGTCATTTCGCCTTATTTGCTGCTCGCGAGACGAGGCGTCAGTAATGTTTTATCCATCAGCGGAGTCGGTAGCAGCAGCTGCAGCAGGAACACGCGGTTATTCCCATTCACGAGCTCCTCAATTTGACAGCCAATTAGGAGCTTCCGTTTTATAACAGATCACAAGTGGTACTTTCGCGTTTTTCGTACACGGATATTGCATCACGAGAATCTAGCTGGCACAACAAAGCGGTGCGATTCGATTCCTTCTCGGGGTTATTACTCGACGGTTGACGGTAGGTTCCCAAAAGTTCTCATCGACGATTATTTATCACAAACTGTCGGAGAGTCGCTGAAGCAATGCAGGCGGTAGTTAGCATCGTTCATTATCTCGTCCGGATCAGGAGGTCACTCGGTATGGTACTTTTCTCTTGCATGAGCCGACAAGCAACGTTTTGTGACGATGCCCCGCGCGTGGATGAGATCTGACCGGCGCGGCGTTCGATTCCCTCACGCGAACCGTCCATATCGGAGGTTTTGTTCGATGTCCCGGGTATTTTGATCGTAGAGTTCCAGATCGGGGAGAAAGCGCCGGATCGGCTAATTCAAAGGAAAGAAACGTCTCCGCATTTGATAGATCCGGCATCCCCACAATTTGGCACATCAGCGGAAATCAAGAACTCTTGATGACGTTGCTAGTGGTGATACTCCCGTGACATTTATTATTCGCTGGTGAAAGGCGACGTCGCTTCGCGGTATAGACCACCTTCGTCGGTCGATCACTTCAGAGCAATGGTCGGGTTTTGAGTTTCTTGTTTGCCTTGACCCTGCTGCACAGAAAACCGCTCGACACGGAGGCTTTTTTTTCATATAAAAACGCTCACCCACGCAGCCGGTCGTCTATCCATTACTTGAACTGATGCACACGAGTATGGCGCCACGTCGATGTGTTTAGATTGCTTGACTTACGTAATTCGCGGCTGGCCGCCGTTTTCAGGTCGTTGAATAGAAATACCGCGAGGTGAATTCAGGCTTGAATCGCGGAGCAAACTCTAAATTCACGATTTCGGCTTGCTTGACGCAACATCAGACAATTCGAGCTCACAAGCCGGAGTCGATGGGAAGCCCGGAAAATTCGAGCGTCCGCTATGGAAGGGGATTTCATGGACACTTCCGTTGAAGTGCAGAAGGGGGGCAACAAGCATGGCTCATTGGAGACAATCATGATTCAATCTGGAGTTTGGCGGAAATCCCTGGGAATCTCCGATTCCACGCGGCGGAATCGGTATTTCTCTCGATGTACAAGCACCTGAGCTCCGTTGGCTGCATATTATCTCGATTAAGAAAGATTCGAATGTTTGGCAAAGGAATAATGTCGAGCCTATTCCATTCCAGCGAGACCTCATCAGAGACCGGATCCGGTGGAATCGCTCGGCACATTCGGGAAATGGCATTTCGTGATCCTGATCTACACGCTCATCTTAGGTTTAGTGATAGCTTTCCACGACACGGTCGGACTCGACTTTCTCGCCCCCCGCAACATCGCCTATCAATGCGACTACTTCGGGTGAGCGTCCATTTTCAGATCAAACGCCTCAGGGCGCGCCAGGTTGAACAGTAGCCGCCAGTTTCCGACATCATCTTCTGTGCTCGTCTGAGCTGAGCATCCTCCAATTCCGAATTCTGGTCATTTGAGACCCAAAGCGAGAATCATCGAGCGATCATTGCAACTGAGACTGCAATGGGATCGCCGGGATGCTTGGTCTCTACGACGGAAACTTCATTTCGTCGGATTGATTCAATTTTCTTCGGCGAATCGCTCTCGAGCTCCCCACTCGGGCGTCTGTTCACATCCGTCCCCGTCCTCTGTTCGGTGAACCTGAAATTCTATCCCCTCGATTCTTGCGGAGCCCAAATATGCTGATCGGCGCAAAAACTGCTTCTCTCCATCCGTTCGACGAAAAACGAATACTCGCAATATGGGGTCTCGAGGCGTCGTCGGTTGGATACAAATTTCGTCCACCACCGCTGTTGGGTTCCGATATATTCTTCATTTTTCCTCTTCGACATCTGGAAAGTGGAGATGTTTTTAAAAGACCCCGGGAGAAAGTATTGTTGAGAACGAGGTAGTTTACGTCAATGTTCATGGTTTCAACTTTTTCTCCAAGCACCTGAATCCAAGTAATTCAACTGTCGGTTCCGAGCTGATTTCGTGGCTCTGGATTTGCACTGCTTCGCATTCCCGAAACAATGCTTCCGAGAAGGGAATTTCTCCCATAAATTGCGTTCGGTCGTTGTTTCCGCCGCAGCCATAATCTCACCGGAGCGGACTCACGATGACGAGCGTTTGATCATGAAGAGAGGAGGGGGGCGCAGTAGAACAAACAATGAAGCAGGTCGCCAGTGCAAGCCGTCCCCGGGCTTCCTGAGTCCAATTTTCGGAGGTCTAAAGGAGTGATCGGGACCGAGGACGGCTCATCGGTCGAGGTTGTTTTCGGTGGGGCTAAAGAGTGTCGCTATAAACACGGATCGTCGGATGATGCGATCATCACTCAATCATTAGAGTCGAAGGCGCCGTGCTTGGCGTGCTACAACTTGTCGTACAGTTTTTTCTCCGGGTTAAAATAGCTGTTTCCGGTTGCTGCCGCTCAAAGATTGGCGGTCACGGCTGTGATGGAAATCGGAATCCCTGCGCGCTCGCAAGCGGCTGGCCGCGGCTCCGCTGGCGATCGGGCTCCAACAAATGTGTTTTTGATGCTGATTCCGCGGCGGAACTAATGAAATTGAAGATGAATCACTGTTTGTTTGACTGACTGGCTGGTTGTCGGATTGTCTGTGTGCGGCCGCGTGTGTGTATGAACGAGCGTGACTTTGTTGGAGTTTCGGCAGGATCCCGTTGCGTAAGCGTCGGAATCATCTTATTGAATTTCGATTCAGCGCGACTCCGATCTATCGAATTTTGGGTCTATAACGGGCAGCTTCGCCTCAAGGAAAGAAAAAAATCTCGATAAGTTCATCCCATTCAAGCCTTAGATTCGAGAGTACAAACGGGAGTTTCCTAAACTGTGGACAGTTGTTGGAGCATCGTTCATCTCTTTGCCTAATGATATCGATCTCCTGGAGTTGAGCATTGAGCGATAAATGGGATGGTGGACACTGCCCCAAGATCGGAGCTCGATCGGACGACTGACTCGTTTTTTTCTTTTTCAGCGACGGTTCCGCCGTTCCAAGTGTTCAGGGTCGATCCGAAGTTCTAGACTCGATACGACTACGCGATGCAGAGCGGCATATCATAGAGAGGTGCTTCATCCGGGATTTCGATATACGGAACGGGTCGGATCTGAAGAAAGACGATCTCAGAGTCAACGGAAGCGAGATCGTCGTTGTGGATCCAAACTCGTCGAAGCCCTGCACAAGATGGGTCTTTCCGCAAGACGTGCACAAACGGACCATGATTGAAGAGGTTCGATTGTTGGGTTCTTTTTTTTCGACCGCATCAATGAATCAAGGATCTGACGCGGCGAAAACTTCCATGAACCGGAGCCGGGGAAATCCACGCAGTCTCGTCCACTCACCGACTCTAAACTGAAGAAATAAAGTCGTTTTCATTTTTCCAGTGGGAGTTGGTCTGCGACGCTTCATGGCTCTCACTTTTCCCGCGTGGTGCTCACCTGGCCGGTCTTTTCTGCGGGGCTTTGTTCTGGTCAATGTTGGCCGATCGTTGGGGCCGGGTCCCTTCGATTGTGCTGGCCAATATACAACACGTTGCATTTTCGGTAACAGCTGCGTTTATGCCGTCGTGGGAATACTTCGCACTGGCAAAGGCGGGTTCCTCTTTCGGTCTGGGAGGCATGCTCGTGGCGTTCGTTCTCCGTAAGTAGAGCTGTCGTCGACGGAATTTTTCTAGCCAACTTCATCCTTCAGGATCGATCTTCCGGTCCAGCGACGATGTTGTGTGTGGACGCTGATCCGCCGATTCAATTTTTTCCCGACTGGCTGCCATCGCGGCGATTGTTCTTGACGGCTCATCACTTTCTCCCTCGATAAACTTCTCCGGCGCGAATCCCAAGTCGCTGCCATTTGTTCCGTTGCCGCGTCGACGTCTCAAATCCACTAGCTAGCGCCATCACACAGGCGATGGATGAATCGCGCGTAACCGATCATCATTAATCGTGTTCAGTAGTTCCTGACCTCTGACGGCCATAACATGAGGATAGAAGGACGCGCGCACTTCGAAGGAGTTCTTCATCTAAATATTGCCCATTATCACTGACCATGTCTTCTCCTCGGGTCACGACATTTGAACTTTTCGCAACAGCGTCTCGATCTACTATCAAAGCTTGAACAATTCGGATCATTTTCGGAATGTGACGACATTCTAAATAGAGTCATCGCCGCGTATCGCTCCTTCATCTCGGAAATAGATATGGAACTGGCATAACTGCGCTCTAGAACCAAATTGACTCCGAACAAGTCGCGTTTCCGTGACTCGGAGCGATCGAATAAATTCCTCTCTTTGAATTCACAGAAATGGAGACATTGGTTCCTCATATGAGATGCTGGGTGGCTGCAGGTCTTTTCTTGAGCTGGTCCCTCGGTATCGTTGCGCTGCCTGCTGCAGCTCTATGGATCTCGCCGAACTGGCGATACCTGCAACTCGCCATCACGGTAGTCTCCGTCGTGCTCCTGCCGCTCTTACTGTGAGTCTTCTTTTTCCCGGAAATTCCGAAATTGACGTGCAGCCCTAAATTTTATTCCCATACCCGATGTAGAGGGAAGACTGAGGAGCTAAAGGTGCATCGGTCTTAGATTCTTCCGAGAGAGCCCAAGATGGCTTCTCACGAGTGGGCGACATGAAAGAGCTGAGAAATGTATCTCGGGCATAGCGAGAATCAATGGGAAAATATTCTCCGAAATGGATGCAATCCACGTTCGCCAGAGCTACCTCGACCAGGAGAGTTACCTGAAAACTCGCGACTACAGCATGTTTGAGCCCAACGTGCGCACCAACAGTGTGTGCACCTTCATCATCATGTGAGTGCCTCTTTTTGAGCTCATTCCTCATGCTTTCCGGGAACATTCAAAGGGGACAGGATGCGACAGCAATTGAACGAAGTGTCGTCAATTAATTTTCCGTGTCATCTTCCAGGGTCATTCTTGGCTACTTGTTATATTTCGGCAATTCACCGACGCAAACGATTGCGGATCCTTATGGCTTCATGGCGCACCCTCGCGATAACCTCTTCTGGGGTTATGTGATCTGGTCGGTGACTGAGATCACGGCTGCAGTTTTCGCGATGTACGCCTTGCGGTTTTGGAGTCGTAAATGGACCTCGGTGTTTTGTTATTTACTTTTGGCGGGAGTCTACGCCGCCACAGTCCTAGTACCCAGATATCTCGGTGAGTTCCCGGTCTTGAGGAAATTGATCAAGCTGCTCAAAGAATAGAACCGGCAGCTCTTTGAGCGGACTGGCACTCTATCCACCAAACTATAATACATAACTCCCTCGCCCGAACCGTCATACCTCGTGTCCCATATCGGGAGCCCGGATGCAATAAAGTTAAAGCTCGCTCACCGTACGAAATTTCAGGCAAGAACATATGGTACGATGCCGGCATGGCAATGGGGGGCCGTTTTCTGGCGTCCACGTGTCTGGCGATAGTATCTGTTTATTGTGATGAAGTATTTCCGACCACCGTGCGTGCTCTCGGCTCCGCCAGCAAGCACGTGTTCTTCCGCTTCGCTCTGCTTGCAGAACCGTTATTCAGAGACATGGTACGTCAATCAAACTAGTCGACAAGCTCGAATCGTGCAGCCTCCTAGGGTCGATGAAGACTTTTAGAATTTTCGGGTGAGAAATAAATTTTCCGCTCTGCGGTGCAGGTACCTACGCAGGAGCTCCCCGAAGCCGGAGCTATAATCAACGGCAGCCTTTGCCTCGTCTCGATTCTTCTCCTCATCATACTGCCAGAAACTTACAATAAACCTCTGCCGGACACGGCGCATGATGTTTCGATGCTGAGGTAAGCTGCATGCGGCCGATCATCTCATCACCCGGAACCCTCGGAACTTCCTCTCTCCTCGCTTCAATAGAGAGATCCCGCTACAAGAGCCCACAGCAGCCGTGTCCCCCACCTTTATTCCTCCCTCCATCTTCCTCCATCCTCATCTTTATCATCACCTCTTTGCTGGTCGCCTTGTTCTGCTGCTCTGCATTCCCAGTTTCGATGGCATCGTGTTTTCTTCCGTAACCGGACTCGTGGTTCACGGAAGAAAAATCCGGAGGGAAATCGGGAACCTACGCCGCTCATGAGGTGATGTGTACATTCAAGGAAAGGGAGGAGGTCTCCTAGCGAACTTCAAGGCCAGCTGCAGCAGCAGTCTCAGAGCAGCAGAGCGAGGTACTTCGGCGATTATATAGACGAGTACGATCCCTCGACGCTTGATGCTTTTGCAGAAGAACTTCAAAGCCGAGCAAGTCTTCGCCTGTGAGGAGCCACGGTAGCGGCAATCATCGCTGGCTGCCGCGGATCGGAAGCATTTTTCCGAGAGGCTCTTGCAAGCGAGCCGAGAAAGGAACCGTCACCACCTCCTTCACATTCGACAACTTCGTGCATACGAAGTTCTGATGTTTCAGACAAATGGGAAAAAAATCAAATCGTATTGCTCGGACAAGAGCATTTGCTTCATAATCATCAATGGAATAAGTGCCAAGTGCGAGTCCGGGAATTCTCTTCTCTTGGAGTGGAGTGGAGACAGAGGATCTAACCAAATCGGGAGTTGATTTTAGCAGAAGAATGGTGCAGATCAATTTTCACCACGATTGGCGCTCGACGCTCACTTCTAGCAGCATTGTTTTTGATTGAAAGGAAGGAGAATGGAAGGAAGTTATATTTAAGTTATATCTCCGCAAAGATAATAACAAACTGAATTGTTTTGAGTCGATGTATAGAAACCAATGTTCACTTGTAAATAATTCATCAATGCTGTTACCATCGTTGAATCGAACTCTCGAAACTTAGCGAAAAATAAATCTGCGGGACCTTGTCCGCGATAAGTCATCGAGACCGTTCCCTCGATTGTCTCTCTCTAATCTCTAGTATTCCCCAGAGGAGGCGACTTTCCTCCTCAATCGAGATCGACGGGGAGCACCCGCCTTCGCTTCCGGAGGCGGGTGCTCCCCGTCTGTGAATCTTAGCCGCCAATGGCTAAAGTAACCGCAAGATTCGGAGTAATTCAGCTCTTTGTGCCGTCATGCCGCGGCGGGTGTTGTGAAGAAGTGATCCGCAGATTTGTTTTCCATCCATTCCATTCACATCCGTTTCTTTAGATCGTCATCATTATACAGAATCTTCAAGGGTCCTCCATAATGGCGACATTCTCCGGGGCTGCTTCCTCGGGAGCTTCGGGCACCAGATGACCATCAATGAGCAAATTATGAATTATACCTTCGTGTCTGCTCCCGCTGCTCGCACCAGTGATGACTCCCATCCGATTCCCGATCTGTGGGAAGAGAGACGCCTCTTCAATCCTTCGCGAAGTGCCTCGATCCTCTTCTCTAGCAGCCGGTCGATATTGATTTTTCCGTGATTCGTGTAGTATCTTCAAGCCCTTTGGCATGCTTTAAGAGTCGTCTGAGCAAGGTTGTGTTTTCCTGTGACGTTCGCCCCAAGCTCGTCCTACTCATATCGAGCATCGATTTTCATTCCATTCCCAAGTATTGTCTTCCTCGGGTCGTCGAACTCGTAATCTTCGGAAACTCACCTGGAAATGGGTTTCTGTTCCTTCGCTGACGAATTCCGCGACTGATTCGACCTGTGATGAATGGAGACGTAAGTTCCACTGATTCTCTGACTACGCATGGGAGTCCTCGTTCCAGACCGCAGAACTAGCGCGGATCGACTGACATTCAGGGGATCGCTCTCTAACTCTGATAGATGCGAGTCACGGCAAGAATCAATCGATTTTTGTAGAGTTCTTGCGCCGCTCAGTCGACCTCAATGTTTCGGCTTGCTTGGTGTAGACCCAATTCGATGGCCATGAAATCCCAGAGACCTTACCGGGTGTTAGGTGGAGCCCAGAAGCCCATATTAGATGCTAACAAGGTTAAGAAAAACCTCCGAGCTCCGATGAGTTGCCTCTACTCTCGTGTAGTTTTCAGTGGACCCTCGTAGCACTCTAGCGAAGCTCTCACCTTCTCGCCATTGACGTAAACGTCCATGGTATCTCTTTCGAGAGTCACACGCGTCGGCTGTGCTTCGGGATGATCCACGTAAATCCAGGTTTTGAGTATTTTCGATTGCCGTTCGCGGAACGACTCAATCTCCCTACCGTCCACAAACAATCGGTACGAATACCTGTTGAGCAATATTGGAGCAGCTCGAACCTCTTGTTCATTTGAGCCGTTTGCCTCGGATACTTCGTGGAGGAATATTTCTCCTCATCGGGATTCGAGGGACAGATCACTAACCTAAAACCTCCGACAGCCTTGATGGATATGATGCATTTGTGATTCAGAATCTCGAATGTCTCCTCGCCCACGAGTTTGAAGAGCCAATCCTTACGAAGCACCTCGGCACCGTTCACGAACACGACCCGTTTACCAGTCGCGCTTCCATGTTCGAATTCTACCCTGTATGCCTGACCTACGAGCGGCACTTCCCATGAAGCTACGATGTCAGCCATAGGATTATGCAAGGCAAGAGGTCGGCAGGAGTCCACTGAGTGAGCTCTTGCTGAGCGAACAGCTGTGCGATTCCTGACGGAGCGATTTCATAGCACAGCCCGCTTCCGAGTCCGGGGTTCTGACGTTACCATGACACCCCTAAAAACACGAGATGCCACATACTCGGCCTTGTTTCTCTGCGAGAGAGTCTAATCTTCCCTCTTGAGTCCTCCTACTCACCGCACGGAACTCGCCTCGAAATATCGTTGCCCTTTCGCAGATTGCGTCATCTTATGGAGGCGCATTCGCGTCGATTTTGACGGAAATTAAATCTCCCTCGCTGCCTCCGGGCGCCTCATCGATCCTAGGTGCTGAGCGGCTCGAGACGCCGGTGATTTTCCGAGAGATTCAAAATTCGGGGTTCGGAGAGGGCTCATAGACTCGATTTCCTTTCAGACATTCCTTAATATACTAAATGTATCCCTAAATAAGTATTCGTCTCCGGAAATATCGAGCATACTGTATTCTGCATCCCTCGAACGTTTTTGGAGAACTCGAGCATCCCTCCCAATGCGATGTTTCTTCCCTTTGAGACCGACCTGACTCACCCAGTCTCCGGAAGCATGGAGCTCCCCGAAGCCGGCTCCGGCAAGCGCTACGAGGGAGCGCCGCCTGTCTGCGACCTTCTGCATGTTCTGCTCCGAGGACTTAAAATCCGAGTGTTCCAAGCGAAAAGCGCGAAATGTTGTATTACATCTATTTTATCGCTATAGTAGTGTTCAACTTGGCGGATGCGGCGGTTTTTCGCCAGCCAGTCGTTTTTCCGCCCCTGGATGTGGCCAAGTACCTCGACGACAGAGATATCGATCTCCAGGAGAAGCAAATCATGGCGATCGACAGCCTAGTGCCCGAGGAGAATCACGAGCACGGAGACGAATCCCTTCCCGATGGACCACTCGCAGCCGATCCGCGTGACGAACCGATCGCTGTCGTTCGCCGGAGTCAGCATCCCTCGGATCGAAGGCTGGTCTACTCGTGGCACAACCTGTTCCCGAGAGTCGTGTGAGAGCATCGGCGTTGACGGATGCTTTTTGTGCCGGGGAATCTGCCGTTCGCGAGAGCTGTTAGATTCCCGTCCATCTGGAGCTCCGCGCAATTATCAAGGATCACTAAATAAAGGAAATTTGCTGTTCCTCTGTAAGATCTTCTCTCCTCGATTATATAATGGCTCCCAGATGTCGGAGTCCGGATCCATTGATCTCATCCATGTCAAGCCATGATACACATAATTGATATATAGCCATGAGCTTGCCGCGGGAGGGTAAGGAATCGTGCTCTCGGGATCGATGGTCGAACACGTCCGAAAGCTTTATTAGGTACTGATTATGAAAAACGTGGACGGTCATCCAGGGTAGAGGTCGAATCGACGTCTCAGTCCCTTCATTTCCGTGTTTTTGCGACTCCGTACGAGTGATACAGATCGTCCCGACTGTAAACGAGCTCATCGGGTTCACTGGTTGCGGCGGTATCCAGCTTGCTCAGATTGTTCGCTGTGTACGCTACGCATTTCAGTTGCCATTCTCCGATATCTTCGTTCCAGGTGGAGTTTTTCTCGATGAGTTGCTGGAAAGCGACGGGATGTCCTCAGAAGGGGATTTTCGAAAGGTAGAATCGTAAATTCCATATGCCTCCTTTTATTCGAGGCTCCCGCGAATCATACCTGGAATTGTTCCGGAATGAACGTATCTATGATCAGCATGTTGAGCTTAAGTTCCCTACTCAGTTGTCGGACGCTGTCGATGTATCCTTCCATCTCACGCTCATGATCTCTCCTCATATCAGCCATCTCCGCTTCGGCCGCTTGTCGGAGACTCCAGACTTTTTTCAATTTTCGTGATTTCCCGGCTGCTTCTTCCTGCAGATCGGAGTAGCGCTCTTCGATGTCGAGGCGTTCTGCCTGTTTGATCCTCAGAGCCTCCCGTAATGCCTCTTCGATTTCTTTCCGTTTCTCGAGCTCTCGTTGACTCTCCTCCAGGAGAACTTCTTGTTCCTCCGCTGCGGGTTTGAATCGAATTTCGATAATGCGTTCCACCTATGTTAGATATCGATCCGTCGAGCCCGCTAAGTTGGGTGACGGAGTCGATAGATTCATTCAATTAATCACCTATTTGTCGAGCCTCCTTCGAACAGGTAACAAACCTTTATCGAGAAGATTCTCTCCTCCCACGATGATCCGTTTCTGCAGATAAGCTAATTTCTCTTGGAGTTCAGTGCTTTTCTGGAACTTCTGTGAGCCCGCATTCTGACCTGACGCTTGCACATTTGGAGTCGCCTCGTCTTCTGCCTCTTCGGCACCACTTCCGCCGCTTTCGGCATCTGTTTCCGCTAGAAGACGTTTGAGGTCTTCTATTTCTTTTTGGAATTTCCTGCGGGGGAAGCTCAGCATGTATACGGGGAATTGAAACCCTAACGCGCATTCTGTCCCCATCGGCTCTGCCGAGCATTCCTGGCAATTCTTCAAGTATCGGTCATTATTATCGACCCTCATGATACCATCGAACGTAAGGAATCATCTCTCAGAACTCACTTCAGAAGGGCGTCCTTCGGATCTTCGTTGATCCGAGCGTTGTTTTGAATATTTTTTGCTCGATTGGCGTATCTTAGAGTGCTGACAGTTTCTTCGTAATTGTACTGAGCTGGACCGACGTTTGCTACCTGCGAAGGGGGTGTCGACCAATGACATAAAAACGATATCGACGACTTCATCTCCACCCGCCTAGTATTTCTGGAGTCATCGTGAGCATCGAAACGATTTGAACCACGCACCATCAGGGTCTTTGAGTTCCCTCCGAGAGAGTCCTGCAGCAGTCGCGTGAGTTTGGAATTGCGATAAGGCACGTGCGTGGATTTGCCGTCGACCAGGGCAGATATCACGTTGCCGAGAGTCGATAGCGAGAGGTTGATTTTGGACGCCTCCTTCAATCGTTGTCCCGAGGCTCCGGTTTTGCTCTGACGCTCAGAACCCTGGAAGAATTTCGCTGCTCAGAAAGCTCTAACATTCTCTCCGCTCTAGATACCTATAAATGAACTTCACGCGCCAACGCACAATTCGTGAAGTGGTATCAGAGGCAGGCAGAGAGCATTCTCCCGAGTGTCGGTAATCGGCGATGTCGTTTTATTGAAATCATTCGAATTCCCGATGCTCCCCTGCGACCTTGTTTCGGCGAACCTAGGTAGGCCCCCGTGGATTGGAGTCGGCTGATTATCGAGTGAAGAGTTCGAGTGAGATGGACCCCATGAAACCATTCGGACCCATGCGTTTATGTTATGAGATGATGCACCACCACTCGCTATTCGCTTCATGTTTTCCTCGGATCGGGAACATTGAATAATTTCGTAACTCGGCACTTCAATCCCTCCCCAGGTTTTGGGGCTGAATAGATTCCACCCGAGATGCCCAGATGGAAGGGGAACCCTGACGGAGGCTCTGATTGGAGACCTGACGAAAAATATGACGGACCACCTCACGAATGACCTGACGGAAATCTCTCGGAACGTCAGAACGGCGCCGGAGGAAGAATGGCGCTTCGTAACTTATGGCCCGAAAAACCGAGGGGAAAACCGAGGAGGTCCAAAGGGACCGGTCAGGTGTGAAGCTCGACGATACAACTCTCATGAGGGGATGTCCTAGGGTGACGCTTAACAAGGAACTACTCGTGGTAACCGCTGTACATGGGTTCGTGTGGTTTTCTTCGGTAAATTGATGGCATCGCGACAGATCTGAGCAAAAATGTGACTTGGCGCCAAGAGCGCAGGCGACGCGGAGTCCACGCTCCTCGAAGTGCGCTCTGGCAAGCGAACACGCAGACGAGCAAGCATTGCACACAAGGCAAGCAGGCTTACTGCAGTCCTCCGCTAGACTGCCCGCTCTACCAGCGTTCGTGCACAGCAGCAGGAGATGAAGATGTCGAGAAGCTCCGTCTTGCTGCTCATCGCAATCGCATGTATCTCGAGCGCTGGTGCTTTCCGACAGCCAGTTGTGTTCCCGCCGCTGGATGCTTCCAAGTACGAGGATGCTAGTGCACACGAGTTGCCTGAGCAACGAATCATCGCAACCGATAGCGCGGTTCCTGAAGAAAACCACGAGCATGCCGACGATAGGCCAGCCACAGCTCCGCACGAGGAGCTGCCCCGATCAAACGAAACTCGCGGCGAGCCGATCGCGTTAGCTCAGCGGAGTTCCACAATTCGAATCAAGGCCCCCGAGCATTCGCTGGCCGTGTGGAACTCTGATGGAACAATATGCATTCTGGCGAGATTCCAAGCGACTTTCGAAATTCCGTACGCCACAGCGTCAGGCAAGAAATATGCATCAATCAAGATGCCCCCAAACCGGGAACTAGCAACGCGAGGTGTTTGTCCTACGGAATCGAGAGAACCGCTATTCGAAGTGCAGTGGCCACTGTTCAAGTTCATTATGCATTTCGCTAGAATTCATTCGCCCAGCTCATGGTACGTGAACAAAATCGAAGTTCAATACAACACGAATTCGCCGCTCTTCCCTGGAGCTCTCAATCCAGGACGGCGTTACGCTTCGGCCACGCAAAACATCAGTCTGTTCAAGACGCCGATGGGCCAATCTTATGGTTGTCCCCTCTATCCGCCCCTGGTGCTCACGCATCAGAATTCGTCCTCGGAAATTAGGGTTAAACTCAGGGATATTCGGCTTCAAGCTTATCAGCTGACAGGAAACTACGGACCCCTCTCGCGTTGCCAGCAAGTGGCCATGGCCCATACACTGGATCCATACAACTACGACCGGACAGTCCCCGTAGCTGTGGGTAGCACCTTGGCCGGGGTATCTCTCGCGACCATCGTTGGTTACGCGCTCTACAGATCGATGTTCGCCACCAAAGTTGACTATGGGAACATCCGTTGAATGGTGCCGCATATCACAAGAGGAAAACGCATTGACATGGAATAACTTTCGCACCGGGACAAATCATCGCTGTCGCCCGCCCACCTATCGTTTGTAAATCAAAGGCTCATAGAGGATGGGAACAAGTCATGGTTTCTTCGAAAACCATCAATTTCCCTTGAATCGACTCTCGATTACTATTCTGATTTCAGAAGCCTCTATAACGCATGCGTTTTGAAGCGCGATATATGGGTTGGCCTTCTCGACGAGTCGATCGCAAGTAAAAGTCACGAATGTCGGCCAATCAACACTCATCGTTTCGCGCGTTCATCGTTTCGTCTGGATGAGCACACAGTTGGTTGAGTATAGATCTCGTTTGAGATCATCGTGGTGATAGATACGTTCATCATGTTCATTCTGTTACCCTGATAATCTCTTAACGCGTTTCGTTGTTGAATAAAGCGGTGAAACCTCTGCTACGTTCCTCCATGAGCAGGTTTCGGAGTATTTTCCCCTTTACTCTTATCCTCGTGCCGAATATCTTAGCCGAGTGTCCATGCCCTCGATCACCAGACTCTCGAGTTCATGTTTCGAGCAAGCGAATCAGAGAGCAAAAATACAAGCATAGCAGAACGCCTTCGAATGGGCGAATGGGACCCTCTCTGTCGGGGATCCTGGCGGACACCCCAAACGAAACCCCACTACAAGTCAGCTATGTTGTGTGACGCTCGAGCTGGGGTCTCTCGAAACGAAACTTGAAACTTGGAACATTCACTACAAGAAAATACAAGCCGAGCTAACTTCTAGGTCGCCTTTCGGAGCAGCCTCGATGTCTCGGAGCCGACGGTTGTCGGGCCAATGGGTGCACACCGATGCGCAAGCGAGTAGCTCGCCGAAGAGCAAATCACTCAAGGGATGCAGCAATGGATTCTAGGGAGTTCATGTATCATAGAAAGAAGAATTCTTACTCACGGCTAAATCGACGAGATGCAGCTTTCCCATCAGGACATGATCCTGTTCAGAGCATTCAATGGTAATGGAGAAAATGGCATGTGACCGCGAGCTATGAGCATTCATGTTCGTCGCGCCAACAGCTCCTGTAATGTCGTGAAGCGATTTGGTGAGGAGATAATTCACCCCACAAGAAGCGCGCCACTGTTCGTTTTCTCCAATTTTTCTCGCCCACGAAAAATTCGTCAGCAGAGACACCCCGATCACACTCACGGTTCCTGTTGCCGAGGGTCATGATCCGGTCCAGCTCATCGGCATTATTCACAACGCATGAAGACAGGTCTTTGACGTAGACACCGATGTCCGGCCTCTCCTTCACTTCGAGTTGTACGCTCTGGTCTTTGCCCAGGAGGTCACGGACTTCCTCATTGTAAATTTCTAGATAAGACGTCCTCACCAAAAATCTGAAGAAAATCACATTGCAGCGATAAGCGGAAACGGCGCCGGAGGAACTCTATCCGCTGACTCTCATGGGCATCTTGCAAACGAAGCTCGATAGCATATAGGGAAGATCGCGCTTGCGCAACGATGAATCATTCTACCCACTTCATTCGATCGGCAGCTTTCGCTATGTGACCGAAAATGTGCGCGAAGGAATTCGGGATGATTCCTTTGAGTTCTGGGACGTTTCTGTCTCCCTCCATGGTGAAGGTTTTGCCCGTCCCAGTTTGCCCGTAAGCGAAAATGGTCCCGTTGTATCCTGGGAGAAGAGAGCGAAATCTCAACGATCAGTCGAACAACCAAATGTAACGCCTTCGATGATTTTGGAATAAGTTTCGGCATCGCGGTGAATGGCCGCCCCTCCCCCCCTTTCCGGCGGAGTGCCACTCACCTTGCAAAACATTGTCTATTATCGGTCGAGCCGCTCTGTTGTACACGTCGACCTGCTTAGAGTCTGGTCCGAACACAAGATCAAACGTGAAGCTCTGCAAGATCGGATTCCGTGAGCGAGCTTGCCCTTAGTCACATGCGGAACGAAAGACCATTTTCTCCCCGATAGCGATGTGACGAGGACGTCAGCTTACTTTCGGGGGCTCGGAAGGGTTCAGACTGTTGACTGTGACCGTTCCGCCGATGTGATCCACCGTAATGATGTTTTTGTAATTTCCTACAATTTCTGACTCGCTCATCGGCCGGCATCTCACACAAACTTGAACATTATCCTTCCGGTTCTCCTCAGCGTCCCCGTCGACTGCTGAGTCTTCACTCATATTCGAGCCTAGACTGGGGCAACGATAGCCTATAAGGCACTGGATCACGGATTGATGTTCGCGAGTGAGAGTTTCTGTCCACGGACAGTCCGAAGGCTGAGGGGTTCGAAACAGCTGATCGCAAGCACGCTCACCAGGTTTCCATAGTGACGGGGGTTCGACTCGGGCTCAGTGGAGCGAGAGGGAGTCTGCCAACGGAGAGCGCGATCTCTGGGTCGTGGATCTACGGGGGTGATCAGTCCTCGGAGTATGGGCATTGATTGCGTCCGACCGTTCATTCGAGGAAACGTCATGAAGCCCAGCTCCATCGCGAATTTGAGCAGAGACTCGGAAGATAAGGGAGCGAGGATTGAAATAGTCGGAAAAACATACGGAAGCCTCGTCCCGACGACTCACTGACTTCATGCACTTGGGAATCATATTTCAGTTTACGTATGATATGATCAAGCAAATGTTCTCGTAGGGTCGGCTCCAAGCGAGAGCATCACAGCGTGTCCCGAGCATGGACGTAATCAGTGGCGGTTCATGGACCCGACATAATATATCGTGGGACAGAACCGATTGACTCAAGACATATTATGCAGAGACTACGCTCACAAGCTCGGATTTACCGGAGCGAGCTCTCGAGGACCGGGTGAATCGAAGGTAGGGACTTGGAGCAAATTGGTGCCTCGGATCAGGAGGATCTCCAGGATAAGACAAAACTCTCGAAAGCGCATATTGGAAAGGCGAGCTGGTGGCAATTAGAAGAGGCTCGCTTTGGAGAGCTAGAAAAGACAGCCGTCTAATCTGTACTCTCAGCAGGAAGCCATCGTATCTTTCGAGCAATGGAAAAAATCGATTCCGAACGTTTCAGATCGTTTGATTCTCAAAGAACTCCCTACCCCTGATCTACGTTAGATGACCCGTGAGCCGGAACAACAACAGCAGCAGGGTGAACCACTTATCGCTCAGTTGATCGCTCCAATCTCGAGAGCTATATTCAGTCTCCCTCTTTCTCTCTCGTGACATGTACTCTCGGCGCGACATTTCCCGTCGTCGCCGCAGACTGCTGTGACAGACGATGATGTTGGCGGTGCTCCCGGTTCTACTCAACGTTGTCTTGTCGCTCGGCGAACCTGTAGTCCAGGGACCGCTAGGGGAGGTCCGTGGAACCGTGCGGAATGTGCTCGATGTCCAAGTGGAGTCGTTCCTAGGCATTCCGTACGCGAAACCACCCACGGGCAAGCTTCGCTTCGCGAGACCTCAAGCATTCGGTCCTGTTGGTAGCTTCGACGCCACCGGATATGGCAGCTCCTGTCCACAACCAATGTCTTCCCCGCTGCAGAATTTCTCTGAGAGAACCGATTCAGAGAACTGTCTCTTCTTGAATGTTTTTCGAAGGACAGGGACGAACATCTCCGACAAAAAAGCGGTTCGTTCCAAACATTAGGGGATTTCTGTTTTCTTGATCATCAGTGCCCATATGTTGTAGGAGACGAACGCTCCCCATTTCCCGCACTAAATATGATATTTGACTGTCTCGTCGTATCACAGGTAGTGGTTCTGATCCATGGCGGAGGCTTTGTCTGGGGTTCCAGCGGCAACGTGGAATACAACATGGCGCCCCTGGCCGGAATCGGGGACGTGATCACCGTCAGTTTCAATTACCGTCTGGGTTTCCTCGGCTTTGGTTACTTAGAGGACACCGACTTCAAAAACTTGGGCTTGCTCGATCAACGCTTGGCCCTCGAATGGGTTAGAGAAAACATCGGAATGTTCGGCGGGGACCCCGACAGAGTGACGCTCATCGGCGTGAGCGCGGGCTCAATGTCGGTGAACGCGCACATTGTCACTCCACTCAACACGCATAAGAAGAAATTGTTCCGCGCAGCATTCATGGACGCCGGAGTCATTTCTGGCGTATTGATCAACGACCCTGGAATCGCTGAGAACGGTACGAAATGCGTAGCACGAACAGCTGGATGTGCCGACGATGAGAACCTGATCGACTGCCTTCGCGAAGTTGAACTGGCCGACCTGCTGCAACGCGTAGCGACGTGTGGGACAAAACACGTGCGATTCGGTCCCGTCGCCGACGGAGTCTTCTTGCCTAAGAATGCAGAAGAATACCTGAAAACCAAGGCTGGAGATTTCCTCAAAGTCAAGACTATGATCGGCTACGCGCGGAATGAGGGTTCAATGTTCGCCGCTATGAGACGCGAGAAATATCCGGAAACGATGACCGATGAGGAATTCATAGATGTCATCGAGGAAATGATTCGAGCTTTTAGCTTCAGAGTCGAGGTCAAAGGTGACGAGAGGATGAAGAAGGATCTTTTGGGACAATACCTCAAGAAATTCGTCGATCCGTTCACAGCGGTCGAAAAATTCATCGGGGATGGCCGCTTCGTCTGTCCATCGAACGCGTTTATCGAGAACTACGCACGGGTCAATGATCAGGTTTATGTTTATCGCTTCGAGAGACTTCTTGAAGGAAATTATTTTTCGTTTGATCCTGAAGTTTTCGGAGTTTATCATATTTCTCCGTTCGTGCACTTCACCGGGACATATCTTGGATCTTCTGACGGAAACCACGAGGTTCTGGATGCGGACAAAGAGTTCATGCTCGAGGCGATGAGAGTACTCTCCACTTTCGCCAAAGAAGACGAAAGGCCCGCTTTCCGCGGAGTTGAATGGCCCCGCTTTTCCGAGAACGAAAATATTCTCGTGGTCGACAACAGGCCTTGGATCAGATCGGGTCTCCCGCATAAAGCTCGATGCCAAGCGGTTTTTCCGTACTTCGAGGGAATGCTCCACTCAAGCAGAACTGAGTTATGAGTCAAGAGCTCGCTATTACCAACGATCTGTCCTCCCGGATGTCGGATTTCGCATTCGGAATCGGAAGGCTCCTTTTCGCATGTATTTCCTTTCGGGGCCTCATGCTCTGTATGGATCCCGCTCGAGTTGCGATCAATCCTGCTCACTGAGAAACACATCGCTGATCCCCAGATTCCGTCCTTCGTGAAGGCTTCAGAGATCGGCCGCCCGAGGCTGCTCATCCCTGCCTATGCGGTGTCTTACAGCTTTTTTTGGGAGAATTTTGGTATCCTTTATCGATCCTCACAAGGTGTCATCATGAAACTTATCGCATGGAGCCTTTGCTGCAGAATTTCCCTACCGTCAAAGGTTTTATCGGAGCCTCACCTGGGGTCGCGGAAGATCTTTCTCTCTGCTCCCGTACCGGATATTATCCGATTATCCGCCATGCGAAGACCGTGATGAGGTGAGCTGCCCGCTGGAGGGACCCGGGGCACTGAAGAATACGCGTTTTGTAGGAAGTCTGAGGCACCAAACCGGAATCAAAAAGAATTCTCGAGAGCGATCGATCGTATTGTTTTTCTTTCTCCGAATTTTCGAGTGAACAGATATCTCTCGAGACAATTGAAGCGCGAATATCCTTCTGGAATAGCTTATTCTTCCCATTTTGTCCGATCGCGTGGGCTGAGCCGGTAGTCGACGGACCGATGGGGGGGGGGGATTCGCGGAATCGTGCAGAATTCTCTTGGCGCCGAAAAATATTCATTCTTGAGCATGCCTTATGCAAATGCTCCCATCGGATGACTCCGGTTCGCGCGAGCTCGAGCATCCGAACAGTCTCTCTGAGACCTCAGGGTCGCCAAATATGGATTCTCCTGCCCACACCCAACGATTTCCGCGCTGGAAGGGAAATATTATAATACGACCGCTTCGGAGGATCGCCTCACTTCGGATGTTTCCCGACGGACCGGGACGACGAGCTCCGGCATGGGAGTGGTCCGTATGACGAATCGCATGAATAATTTTCGCCCATTCACGCTTCTTGTCGAAAATCTCCACCGATTCCAAACTTCTGCTCTTTATGTCGGGGACTGCCTATTCTTTTCTCCCATTCCGGATCGTGGTTATCATTCACGGAGGCGGTTCTCGTCGGGGTTTCAGTGGTAACGTAGGATACAGCACGGGGCCATTGATTGGGATCGAGCATGTCGAGACCGTCTGTTTAGATTTCGGATAATTGGGCACGAGCTAAAAAACTTGAGCATTTTCGATCAGTGCTTGGCCCTCAAACGGCTTGAAGAAATCATCAGGATATTCTCAGATCTCAATCTCGGACCTGGATGCGGATGAAGTGTGCATTTCTGAAACGATGAGAGTATCGACAGGGTCCGCGAAGAACGAAGACTCGTCCGCTCTGCGCGGCCCCGATTCCCCGAGAAGAGAACCCCGTGATTGCTGACAGACCTCAGATCGACTCGGGCCATCAGCAGAGATTACAATGCGAATCCTGATCCCTTCAGAGATTGAGTCTCGAACTACGCAATCAATTGATGGATCATAATCAGGGTGATACTTCATCCGATTCTCACCTCTAATTATTATAGAAGGAAATCCTACCGAAGAAGATTCCACGCTGTACCTGAACTATCTATTGCCTGATTTACGACTCAAATCTTGGAAGCCAATATCCGTTCTCTCTCTTCCTCCTGTGGAGAGACTTCCTCCGCGATGGCTCCCATGATACATAGGTCATCGGCTACAGCAACGGATTCTTCGGACAGATTTTTTGCATATACTATCATGCTGGTGGTTGTCCCGATTCTGCTGTGCGTTTCTCGGACGTTCGCCGAGCCGGTAGTACAAGGACGTCTAGGGAGAATCCGCGGGACCGTGCGAAAAGTGCTCGATGTCGATGTGGAGTCGTTCTTGGGCATTCCGTACGCGGAAGCGCCCATCGGGGAGCTTCGTTTCGCCCTACCTCGAGCGTTTGGATCAGTTGGAGACTTCGAAGCGACGAAATATGGATTTTCCTGTCCTCAGCCGAACGTCTTCCCACTGCAACAGTTCTCCAACACGACCGACTCGGAGGACTGCTTGTTCTTGAATGTGTTTCGAAAGGCAGGGACGACGAGTTCGGATATGAAAGCGGTTCGTATTCGGTAATCATCGCCTTCATGTATCCTGATTATCCGTGTCAGCTCTGGAACGGAAAAAAACGCAGTTCTTTTTTCCCGATACAGGTGGTCGTGCTTATACACGGAGGCGGTTTTCTCTGGGGTTCAGGCGGCCACGTAGAGTTCAACATGGCGCCTTTGGCCGGGATCGGAGATGTTGTGACCGTCAGCTTCAACTATCGCCTGGGTTTTCTCGGTTTCGGATATTTGGAGAACTCCGAGTTCAAGAACCTTGGCCTGTTCGATCAACGCTTGGCTCTCGAATGGGTCCAAGAAAACATCGCGATCTTTGGCGGAGATCCCGAAAGAGTGACACTCATCGGGGTGAGCGCGGGCTCAATGTCAGTGAGCACACAAATTGTCACTCCACTAAACAGCCAGAAGGGAAATTTGTTCCGCGCAGCTTTCATGGACGCCGGAGTGATATCCAGCACCTTGATCAATGAACCGAGAGTCGCCGAGAACAGAACCCGGTGCGTTGCGAGAGCTGCGGGATGTACTGGAGATGAGAATTTGATCGCGTGCCTGCGAGGACTCGAGCTGGCCGATATACAGAGGAGCGGAGAAACAGCTGATTGCGGTCCAATAATTCTGCGTTTCACTCCCACGTCCGATGGAATATTCTTGCCTGAGAACACCCAGGAGTATCTGAAGAGCAACGCCGGAAATTTCCTCAAAGTCAAGACATTGATCGGTTATGCGCAGAACGAAGGTTCGATGTTCGCCGCAATGAGTGGCGCGGGGCATCCGACTACCCTGACCGATGAGGATTTTCTGGATGTCATACAGGAGATCATCCGTGCGTACCGATTAAGAGTCGAGATCGACGGCGACGAACGGCTTAAGGACGCCATACTGGAAAATTACCTCAGGGAATTCGTCGACCCATTCACCGCCTTCGATCAATTTATTGGAGACGCTTTCTTCTATTGTTCATCGAATTCTTTCATCGAGAACTACGCACGAGTCAACGGTCACGTCTATGTATATCGGTTCGACAAAGTTATGGAGAGAAAGTACTTTTCATTCGATCCGAAGATCTTCGGAGCGTATCACATGTCGCCCTTCATTCACTTCACCGGCGCCTATCTGGAAGATTCGGAAGGAGAACGGAGGGTCGCAGATGCGGACCAGGAGTACATGCTTGAGGCAATGAAGGTGTTGTCCGACTTCGCCAAGAGCGACGATACGCCCGTGTACCGTGGACTTAAATGGCCCCGCTACTCAGAGGATGGAGATTTTCTCGTGATTGATAAGGAGCCGCGGGTCAGCTCAGGTTTTCCCCAAAGAACGCGATGCCGGTCAGTCTTCCCGTATTTCGAGAACACGCTGTCTCCGCATAGAGAAGAGCTGTAAGCCGGAAGGGAGTTCATATCCTGGAATCTTCTCTCGGTCTGGGCGAGAATCATTGTTCCCTCCGTTCCACGCCCTGCTTCGCGGAAACCTCTCCTCAGTATCCAACAACGTCAATGAATCAGTGCTACCAACTGCCTCACTGTTATATGCATTTACATCTTGAGCCGAAGCCTACGATGATTTTCACGTCAAATCAACTGCGAGAGCGTAGGAGAATGATTCAAAAGTTCGGAGAGATGAAAACGTGCCAGTTTACTTACCAGGAAGATGTTTGATGGAGAAGAGGTCAATTCGGCCTCATCCGGAACTTGGCATTTAAGCAAATGTACCAAAACTCGCTACACTGCATCCCGCCCAATGATTTTTCTCGAGAAAATGGACAGAAAATTCCTCGAATCTTTCGCTCGTGAATTCTCCCGTAAAGTATCATTCCACTCTGTCCGCCGGACCATCGTTTCCTCGTCACTCGCTCAAAGTGGCCTCGAGCGCTCATTCTGTTGCATGATAACAATCGCCTCCTTCCCTCAATTTCCATGAGCTACCCGACGTATGCGTTGCTCGACTATCGAGGTACCGGCTTTTCCGGCGCGACTAGGTTTGGGAACAATCGACGCCGGGAGGAAGCGCTGTGATTTCTCCCCGTTCCTCAACGAGCGTGCAACACGTCGGATAGCCAGAAGTCGGGTTCTCAAAGAATCTTCAGGAGCTTCTGGAGACTCGATGAGGTGAACCGCTACCGCCCGAGAACCAAGTCGCCGAGTTCTATATCGAGTAAATAAATCTTCTGTGAGCTAAGAGTGATGCGTATTTCGTGAGTTCGGCGCTCTCATGTAGTTGAGGAGCACACCTCCTCCCATCGACAGGCAGCCGCGCAGCAATAACAAGGTCGAGGCGAGTCTTTCCAGTCAATTGGATGAGTTTATTGAATGTGCCATCCGTTCTGACCTCCGACACGGTCGGGCGATGCCGGTAAGGATTTGGATCGACTCAAAACTGTAAAAATGCGGTTTTGCCACCGTCGACAGTATTCGTACTACCTGTAATCATGCGAGCGGCGTCGCTCGAGAGGAAACAGATCGCTTCCGCAACATCATCCGGTTTTCCAGCGATACCGTTCGGATTGAAAGTCGCGGTGAAGTTCGGGTTCTGCAAATGGATTCCGCCAGTCTCAATACCCGACGAGAAGAACTCACTCTGACCTAGTGCATAGGGGACCGAAATATCTATATCATTCAGATGTATGAGATTGAAGTTATTTACCGCAGCGATCCTCTTCTTGAGCTCCTCATCCCTCAAGATGTCTGTTTCGATGTATCCCGGACTGCAACGGCAACTCGTTAAGAACACTCAAGCTTTTGTTGAGGTCCCACATAGGCACCTCCTTATGGAGCGGACCACGAGCGAGATCGCTCCAGGCCGACAAAGATCCATCTCTCGGGAACTCACTTGACCGCATTCACCCTGACTCCGAGCTTGGCAACCTCAGCCGCAAGGGTTCTCATCATCGTCTGCATGCCGCCCTTGGCGATCGAATAATGGAGGTATCCTCTCGGCTGGAAAGATGGATTTTTCCTTGAGACTCTAGAGCGACTCCCGACGACCTCTCCCGGAGCTCCCCCGCGAAAATTTCACGACTGCACACCTACCGCCATAAGACCTCCAATCGAGGAGATCATAACGATGTTTCCCTTGTTCTTCAACAATTCAGGCATGCATCTCTGAGATAGATCCAGAGGGGCTATCACGTGCAGATCCAGCACTGGCTGTAAGAGTTTGATATCTGTCTGCCAACCTGAGGGTTCGCAAGTTCCGGCATTATTCACCAAAACGTCGATCCTCCCGAAAGCCTTCAGAGTTTCATTCACGAGAGTCTCGCGGTCCTTCTCGCAAGTTATGTCACCGGTCACCGACACTGGCTGAAAAACAACAGACCTCTGACTTAAGCAAGAGAGTTTCCGCGAGGGGATCCGCAATCAAGAATAGATTGAGAACTTCGAGTGGTTCCGGAGCTTAAGGAATCTCGCTGGTGGTGAGGCATTGTATTACGGGGTCATTTCGGGAAGCGGGAACCCGATAACGAGAGTCTTACCTTCCTGCCAGACACCGATTCGATCTTTGCTGCGACCTCGTCCAGTTTATCTTGTCGCCTCCCGTGTATGGCGACACTCCCACCACGCTCAGCGAACATTATCGCCGCGGCGGCTCCGATACCGGAGCTCGATCCTGAAGGAGACGGAATTTTGGTTTTCATTCCTACTTCAGGGAATCGCGGCCGATCGGATCCTGGGCTGTCTGGGCCAAGATGGGGGAGGCTCCCCTGCAGACTTAGAGATCTCTGATTCGAACCAAACGTCGAAGCGCATTGGATCGGCCGAGGTCGCTCCTCGTTTCCGACTCGCAGGTGCTCGCAGAATCTAACCCACCAGTCACGATGATGACCTTGCCATCGAATCTTGTAGTTTTGGAGCACATGATGAGCGAGCAGAGCGATGTTGATTCTGGTTGCTTTCACAGAAACATTGTGATGTTGTTGTCGTCGGCATGGTCTGCCTGCTGTCAATCATACGGGAGAGCGGTTTGTCGAACTCTCTCCCACGGCGACGCTCCCCGGATCGCCTATACAACGCGAACGTTGCTACGCCTTCCTTCAACCGAATATTGATGGCACCAGATTCAGATCCGTGTAGCCAATTGCTGGAAAATCCAGATCTTTCTGTCGCATTCTGCTCCGGAGGAATTCATGCTATTCCAAGCTGGAGGATATTAATATATGCAGCGATCCTCAACAATGGATATAGCAATCTGTAAGCTCGGTCCCGTTGGGATGTACATATTTCCCTACAGAACTCTTCCCAGGAATGTGTTTCTTCAGCTCGGGTCGAAGCAAAATTCACACTGTTAGGGGACAGCTGCCCGGGCTCCGATGGAAGGTAAAGGAAAATTCCGCACCCGCTTCGTCGGCGAGAGCCTTTCAAAGAGCTGGTGTTTCCTCAATAATGAGGACCTCTTGCTCATTCGCCGAGTCTGACCACTCCGGTTTCCGGGAAAGTTGTGCATCATCATTCCTGGCGAAGTTCGAGATCCTCCGGGAAGTGGATCCCACGTACACGGATCTCCTGACTCGTGATATTCCCTTGATGGAAGAATTCACTGAGCTCGAATGATTCCCGTACTCCGCGAAAGGATCGTCGGAATTCGGGTTTTTCTTAGGGTACTCATCGATCATTTTCTGTCTTACGGAGCAGTCATGAATATTCCATCAAGTCGGAGATCGGATCAGGAGCGAAAGAGCACTCGTTGTTCGCGTGACCGATGATGATTTTCAGATCGAGGAGCGCTTTTGCTTCAGACGCAAGGAACGATCATGGGTGCGTCTCCTTATCGGTAGAGGAGAGATCATCGATATTACCCGCTCGTTCTCTCTGAAAACACGACGAAAGCTGCTGCTTATCGACTCACAGCCGAGCGATCCCGCTGTTTCTGCCATTCGTTGTCCAAGTTCCTGGCGGTATTCCAGGTGAGTGTCCACGAGGGCCCTGCCGATGATGGCTGCGTGGAGAAGCAACTACTTCGCATTGAATTCTGAATGGACTCCAATGGACACACGCTGATCGCTTTCGACCAGGTACCGATGAGGGTCACCCGGTCCGGATTCCCGCCAAAGTGAGCGATATTCCGTTGAACCCATCTCAACGCCAGGCGATGATCATAATAGGAGACGAGACTTCCTAATTCGAGCTCTAGATCAGAGGAAACAGAGGGGCCGAGGCGGTGATCCATGTTTATCGTTATGACGTCGCCACGGCGGTCAAGGCTGAGGCGATGAGGCTTCGTTGGCCAAAAGATGCAACAACATCACAAAGAAAAAAGGTTTAAACACACTCTACCACTCCAGATGAAGAATTTCGGAACAGCCACCAAATGAGGGGTACCTTGCTCTAAAAGTAAAGTCGATATTGAACCCTCGGATCTTCTGAACCGACTCTGAATGTCATTCCCATTCTTGAGCGATGCTCGTTGGCAAGCACACGTGGTGCAAGAGGAAGCTTTAAGGCCGACAATCACGCGCGACTGATCAGCGTCTACGAGTCCGCGTGAAGCTACTCAAGTGGCACCTGACGGAAACTCATCCTCCTCGAGCTCGAGCATCCGGTCCCACGGGTGTGGTAGATGAGGATGGATACAGATCGAGATTCGAAGAGCTGTAAATCCTGCTTCAGTTCCGCCGAGACTCGATGAGGAGTTTTGCTCCATCGTTAATGGACGATTCTCCGAGCTTTTTATTCACTCTTTTTGTGCAGTCGAGGACAGAATCAGCGTGGGAGCTCTCGCGGTACTCATTCCATGTCAAGAATCTTTTGATGAATGACTTATTCCCATCATTGCGCTGAATAATCTTTTCCAAGACTCGGAAGCTCCCAGCGCATACCCCATTGAATATTCATGAGTCATGAGGACACGGGAGCGCTTGCAATATTCCGGCATATGATCATCAAGCTGGAGAGCCTCAAAGTCGAGCTTCCAGCACACGAGAATTATGATGGGACCGCCCACGAGCTGAGGTGCTCGTAGGTGTATTCGACAACTCGGACAATGGACAATCGATCGGCCGCATCGCAACATCTGTCAAGGGCCAACATCGGAAGAAATACCTGCATCCCGAGCACAAGCTCAGACCGGGATGGTCGCTATGCACTCTCCTGATTTCTCTCGCGGAACTGCTGAGAGAACGAGCCTCCAGAGTGGTGAACCCAGATGCTCCAAATTGGCCGGCTCATGTAATGAAATGTCACCTGAGCGTACAACTTTTTACCATTCTCGATATGACAAGCCTAGACTCAGTCAGATAGAATCTATAATGAAACTTAATTTCGTGGAGTCTCCGATCCGAATCGATTGGAATCGATATTCGATTCTACGCCGACAAATGTTCCGCAAGGGACGAGGAGAGGGAGGGGCTGATGGTTCGGATGTCGGATGTCGACCCGTCTCTAACTGTCGCGCTGCTTGTCAGAGCCGAGTCGTCCGATAGAGCTTCGGTCGATGATTGTCGAGACGTACACGTCCTCCCCGCGAGTCAAATAACAACAACAACGGCAGCAGTAACCTTTGAGTTGTCTTCGCATCGAACTGAATGACTCTCGGGAGACCTCCACCGTTCGATAATCGTGTTATGTCGGACCATAATAAAGTCTAGACAACTTCGACTCCGCCACTCAGGGCTCCAGAGAGCCGGGGTTCCGAACGGGTTCCGCTTTTTATGAGCAAGAGTTATGCCTCCATGACGGTCGCAGCTGCCTAACCCCACAATAAAAGACCTCTAATCCCAAGCCATCATGAATTTGTATGATGGGCCCCGGTGATGAGGACGATGGGAACTCGATTCCCACTGATTCCACCGATCAATTACATTGTGCCTCCCAAAAGTCTCGATCTAAGTAGCCTCCGACATTTATCATAATGCAACGCCTGTCTGCATCCGTTCATGAATGTTCAAAGCTCCGGAGAATCAGAATAGAACCGGCGCGGCGTCTGCGCTCCCTCGCAGGGAGCTCGCCGGGCTCACGGCGGCGGCGTCGGACAGAACGAATTCCGGCTTCCGCCGGGGAGGCGGCGGAGCGATTCTGCTCCTCGAAGGGCTCGAGCAAGTTGCTCCGTGTTCGTCGTGGCTCGCAAGATTTTCGACGAACCATCCCCCAGCAATCGATTGAGCACCCTGAGAGCAGTCGGATGGCGTGCTTGAACAATTTGATACGATGCGATGGACAGAATCGATGACGCTGGTAGAAAACGACAGACCATAAATGATTATCAAATGCCGAGTGATGGGAAATGGGTTTGGCAATCCCGCGGTTTCGAGGCTGTCGCCAAGGGCGCTCGCATAGCATTATGCAGCCTCTGATGCGCGATTGACGAGGCCCTGAGCCATCAGACCGGAACCGAGTCGTATAATGAACCGTCAATGCTCTGAGAAAATAAGCGATCCGGTATCTCCAAATCGGAATGGCGGTTTATCTGACCCTGCCAACAGTCTCGAAAGTTCCCATTTCGAGGGTTAGATAATTTGGGTCCTGATCATCTCCGACAGTCCCCGAGACTCCGATCTCGGCGACTCCCGACTCGACCCCAACTAGCCAAGAGTCGAAGTAATTCTCTCGGAAGACCCGGAGATCGACGAATGATCTCGGGTAGGCCTCGTGGAGATGCGCGAAGCATCCGAAACCTTCGATATCAAGATATGCGTCATCTCAATATATACATCGGTTTACATATGTATGTGAGTATGTAGGAACTTATTCATCCTTGGGATACAGCGAGAGCCTCCCGACGAAAGAAGCCGGAATCATTTTTTATTCCACCTGGGGATACGAACGGCTGCTGTTTTGAAGAGCCATTCGGGAAGAGAAAAACAATAAATCGCCCTCGATTGATATCATTCTCCTGATATTGAAAATCGAGCGGCGCTGACGTCGGCGCGAATATTTTCCGTCGACTGAGAATAATTTTTTGCATAGACGCTGTCATATAGCGCTTTTTCGTCGCTTCGTCCGTGCGTATTTCAGTTTCCTGAGAGAAGCCGAAGGCTTGGCTACGCTCTGTCAAATCAGCAGACGTATTGCCGATGAGAAACGTTTCGCGAATATGTGCTAGGTCCGAGCACGGAGAGGGAACGGCTCTCGAAGCACAAACAGAGGACGGAGCCCCAGAGGAAACTTTCCAACTCGTTTGAGACTACCGATTTACCGACAGCTTCCGGAATATTCGCGTCGGAAGTTCCGCTTCCCGTTGACCGCGAAGGAAATCAGGGCCAATGGAGGCGAACCGCATCGCTATTCTCCCTGTTCGAGCATGAGTATTCCTGCGTAAATGCAGTGAACGTGGATGTATTCCCCTCCATAGACCAGATCCCAGATCATTACGCATCGATAATAGTCCGACGAGGAAGTTCTGGAGCCCGCCAGGATCCTAGGTCACTAGCTAGCTGGGCCTCGCGAGCTCTTGCGCCCCTTTCTAATTGACGTTCTCCGCCGCGGGGTTTTTGTTTAGAGTCTCGGGAGAAATTTCCGATAGCAATCAGTTATCGACGCTCCGTGAAGAAGTTCGTCGTAAGAAACGTGTTCAGAAACGTCGGCTCTCTTTTTGGTAGCAGATTCGATTCGTCTTTCACGGCTCCCAAGGGGAAGCCGCTCCGATGCGTGGGAGCACCACTCGGAAACCCTGTATTGTACAATCTAGCAAGACGACGAGCCGTCGCGTCGTCTTGTCGACGGCAAGGAGAACTTTGTGACGTGCCTTTCCAGACTCCTCCTGTTCTGTTGTCCCTCTCCATTCTCGGAGCACCCCTACCGATACTATTTCGATACTATTGTTGGGTAATACGCCCCGGGAATACTGTTAAGCTCGAATCTCGGGGGAGGGGCGGGGAAACGGGAAAAAGAAACGATGAAAGTCTGGAACTATTATTCGGAATCGTCTTCTCGACGGTACCGATGCCATGAATTACGTATACGATTTCATCTTCGTTCGACTTCTTCGTCGTTTCTTGGAGCTGCTCGATTGGTACCCCTGTGTTAACACTTCGAATTCACGATGCTAGACCGGCTGTCATCAGCTGCCCCCGAAGCTTCGCTTTCGTTCCCCCGTGGCCGCGGTGAGTGAGGCTTTCATTGTTAGAAAGGACATCGTATGACGGCCTCTCCGAAGTTCTCCGGCCTTAATTTAATTGGATCAAATCACTGTGACACCAGTTCGAAACGACTGGGGACCATCGAGCCATCGGCGAGGCTTTATACCGGTGATAGCGGACAGGATGCGGAGATCAGATCCGGCATCAGAGGGAAGGAGACGCGCAGTCCCTCGTTCCACGACCGCGGCCAGTGGCAATGAAAACTCGGAATTTCCCATGAGAGCAAACGCGTCAATATTGGCCACAGTCCCTGGAGGAGAGTCGGATGAAGGGGATATGGCATCCCGCCTGAGCCGCCCGTTCTCTTGTTTCCTTTCCTTTTCCAGTCCCCTCGTCCTCGTCTTCTCCCTGCCGATCCTCCCACGGCCTCATTTCCTTCCTTCCCGTCTCCTCGCGATTCTCCACAAGAGCGTCGCGTGCCGCCCTGTTGTTTTTCGGCGGACGAGCCCAGCGGAACTGCTCCGCCTCTTTTCCAGATTCAATTCAACGCACGTCACGCCGACGTCTGGGGTACGAGCAGCCGTCGTGACCCTAGCCGTACCGTTTCAGGTCTCTTCACGCCTCCCGTGTTTTTGTGGCGCCTCGCTCTCCACCTTATTTTCCCGAGCGGAGAAGATTTCTCAAAACTTTTCCCAATATGACGCATCGATGATATGTCTTTCTATCGAATCATGTACCGACTTGAGCTGGTATCGTTACCCTCTTCAATCCGAGTGTCCATCGGGAAATGGCCTCTCCGTGTTGTCATGATTACTTTCCCCTCCCAGATAAGTTTCTTGGTGAAAGTCGTGCGCCGATCCCGCTCACCTCAGTCGATTCGTCACAATTTCGCCGTGTTCTCTTTCCAACTTCATGGCGTCTCGTATCGACTGTTGCTCCGGAACAACAATTTCCGAGGCGACAACATGGTCAATGACGATTGCTTCCAGCTAATTTTCCCCGGAGTTGTTGCGCCTGAGACGGATTTTATTGCGCTGTCGATAGAAGAACACGACAGCTCTCGACGCAGAAATATCAACGACAACAAAAATCGAACACACACCTACACATTCTCACCCACTGCACAGGCGGCAGTCGAACATTCGCGCAGCAAGCTAAGCAAGGGTCGAGTCGTCTGTCTTCGGAAACGAAGAAGCCCAGGCGGCTGGTGCTCGGCCGGCCGGTCCGCCCGATCTTTCGGTCCCACTCTCGGTCTCAATTTTTCTCAATATATCTGGCCCCTCCCCTGGGGTAGTGCTTGCTTGCTCGCCCGCTCGCTTCCTCGCCCGCTCGCTTCCTCGCCCGCTCGCTTCCTCGCCCGCTCGCTTCCTCGCCCGCTCGCTTCCTCGCCCGCTGGAGATGTGATTCCCAAAGAGCACGGCCAGATATTGGAAAGATTTCTCTTCTTAGAGAGTTATCTCTTCAACTATATTACACGCACAAAGTCTCAGATGAACGGACAGACGGGCGAAGAGAGACGAACAGAAGGACGATCCGGGCGACGGACGGTTGAGCACGCGAACAGAAGGACCGAGACTCGATGAGATCGAGAGAGATGAGGAAATTACGAAAAATTTCCGATGTTCTGGAAGAGAAGAATTTTCCGTTGACATCACGGTAACTTCTGCTGCCGAAATGCTTCGCTCCCAGATTCTGGTCTGCTATCGTCGCCAGCTGATACCGTATTCGAGCCCGGGAATCAGGAGTCAATCATTGCAGCTCGGATACACGATCTTCTCTCAATCGAATCGCTACAGAGAAAATTTCCTCAGGAGTCGGATCACCTATCCGTCGGGAGGAATAAAGTGATTCCTAGGTTTGCTTGACGAGGTTTGCCCGACGCGCTGGAGTCGGACTGAACACAAAACTTCCGAGTGAGAACCGGTTTTGCGCTGCACAACAAGCACTCTGGCTCGGTCAACAAGAGATTGCGTTGTGTAAATACTTACAACGAATAGTTTCGATACTCGACTCGGTGTCGCGCTTGTCGTGGCGACTGTTTGTTGAGATTCCAGAGTCTTTTCAAATCCTTTCCGCCAATAACTTCCGGGGAGATTATCCCGCGGGAGTCAAACGTGATCTGTGCAACAAGGAGCAGTCGATTCCCACCCGGTCTGTTGGAAGTCCGTCCGACAAATCCCAGTCGTCGCGTCGGTGTTGATATGAGCGCTGGTCGCCATCTCCCACACACTGCCACAAGAACCGCTTTCGAAAGCCCATCCCGTGAGGCATCGACCCTTAGGAATCCTCCTTGACTTCGGAAAGATTGTACTTCATTCCCTCCAAGCGTATTCCCGGGGAAATCCGACTCATCAGCCGCCAGATATTTTTCTGAAATCAATGGGGCAAAATTGTGCAGTGGGGGCCGATCGAGCTCGGATTTATTTATCTTAAGGTCTAGACTACACGCGGTCGTCATGGTAGCGATGTGCGAGCGTACACGTACGCAGGAAGATCTCCGTATGCGAACACGGTTTCGGTTAAACGACCAGCTTCAGCGACCGCCTCCCGCAGCCTCCTGCTCGGCTGACTTTGGCCGCCGCAGCCGCTTGCGAAGGAAAGGCTCAATATCACAGCGGGGCTGCTAAGCCCAGGCGGAACTGAGCCGAGAGCCGACCTTGAAATCGGAGTTTTCCATTCGCCTTCAGTTTCAGCTCTCGTCCTTCGCCTCTTCGATTCCCTTGCGTCGGACGGTCGGCTGGCGAAGCAAGGAGCGGGAGTATCTTCTTCTGTACGGCTTGCTTCAGTATCGCTGCGACTGCCTCTGCTGCTGCTGCTGCTAATGAGCGAAAGATGTTAATCTCGTCCCTTCTGCTCTTTTCCCGCGCTTGGTCCGAGAAGAAAAAGAAAAACTCGAGCTCGCGACCCGAATTCTCGTCAAGCCGAGGTCGTCCAAAACGGATGGATAGAACTTGGTTCGCGCGTGATGGACACCTTCCTTTAGGAATGAGCCTTGCCGATCTCAGTATTCATTCCACTCCGAAGCGGTCTCGAGCGATGCTGGGCATGGTCTCGCGCTTGTGCTTCGGGCTAAACAAAATGCGGAGGAAGCGGATCGGTCCCTCGACAAAACGAAGGGAGACGCGGATCTCTCCACACGGGGAATCATCCGACATCCGATGGTTCGAAAACGCTGTGGGACGAGGCTAGCCGAGTCGTGGTCCTGTCTCATGACACCTCCGAGCGATTCGGGACCTCTGAAGTCAGTCTGGGCGGATAACTTCGAGAGTCGACGCTCGCATCTGGTCTGGATCTCATCTCTCACTCGGCCTTCGATTCTGGAGCGGACGCTCGACCGTATTGAGCAGCTCGTTGAGTGACTGATGATCTATAATTTCTTGGAATGAGCCTCTCTGTCCAAACTCCGAGGCAGCTCCGAGTAAGATCCGCTCACGAGAGCGAGTATTCGCGGTCGCTTCCGAAAGGCCGCAGAGTATACGGTCGAGGGCAGTGAGGTGCAATCGAGCGCGCCCGAACCTAAAAAGGAGAAAGGAGGAAAATGCTCTGAAGTAAGTCAATCGATTTCTGCGGTTTCCTCGAAAGCCATGATTCACCTGAATGGAAGGAGCACAAGCGGGTTCAGGTCGCCTGCCCCCAATTTCAGGATTTTTCTCGGTGTAGCATGCGTCAGGACGAAATACATAATTCTCGAGCTACCACACATATATTGCAAATTGATCGAGATTCGTTCCAATGCATCGTTCCGAGCAACACTCTCCGCGGCACGAACAAGGTACCGCCCATGAAACGCACAGAGGGAGGTATCGATTTCGGGGTGAATGGAATCGGTGGATTCCATCCATGATCCGTCCACGTGTTCACGTCAATAAGCGCCGTAATATTCGAGCGAGCGCCTCGCAGCTCCTCGGGGAGCCGATGCGGCGTATTCCGGACTCCACGCTTCGAAAAACCGGAGGAGCCTTGAGTACTCCGGGCGCCGTTCATCCGACCACATCTCGGATCACGCTCGCGGTTTATCGAGAGCTCCCCCAATTACTGAGCCGCGAGCGATAATGAGGATTTTTCCGTCGCCTTCCATACCTGGAAGCTTTTCATTCCCTCTTCGAACAGGAAGCTGCGCGAGAGAAACTACCGTGGATTATTATTAGGCTTGTTTGGTCGTGGATCTGCTCAGAAAGACAAATCGTCAGGGAAACAGTGGGCAACGCACAGAGAGACCCAAACGAGAATTGCTTGTTTTGACATCATGATCGTGTGTAGTTGGCGGCAAGGATCTGCGCTGTTGCAGCTCCGAGAGCGGCCGCAATTACGCCCGATGCAGACCGCGGTGTTGATTCGCTTGTGTTCTGAAAACGGGGCGCGGCGTTGCTTGTTGAAACGAAACATAGTTCGGCAACTAATGACGTGCAGCGATCAAACGGAAGAAACGCTATCGTAGATAAACTGTTTGCTGGTCGACGAGATTGCTTGTTTCCCATCCTCCGCTGGGCGTTTGCCGTAACCAGACGGCCACCTTGCCAAACCCACCGGAGCCAACTGCGGTGGCAGCTGCTCCCCGATGCAACGATACTGTGAGGCTGAATGAGGAAATCGTAGGTTTTCGGTCGGACGCTCAGAAACAGTGAGCGGGAGAGCGAGAAGCAAAAAGAGAGCGATCCGCAGAACACACCAAACAGCCCCAGCCAACCGAAGACCGAGCAGCCGAGCAATATGGATCGAATTATCCAATATCAGCTAATGAGCAGATCTAGGCCCCAGAACACGTCCGCAGCGTGTGCGTGAGTGTGCGCGTGTGTCGAGCGTCCACCTTTTCCCGCGGATTGCTAAGGTCGTACGTTATTCTTATCGGCGGCTTTAACACCCGGCGAGGCAGCGACCGGCAACGCTTGCGTTGAGCCCTCGGGCGTCCGCGACAGGAAATAAGCCTCGTACAGGCAATGAGCGATTTTGCTTCGGGAAATCGCAACTTACTGAGCTTCTTCATGCGACATCTGCGAGACGAGTTTCGGTGAAGGAGTCCCTCGTAAACTTTAACTAGTAGCGTATCCTCACACGTTTGGGCGACAACGAGCTTGTCACGCTACCGAGCCCCGTCCTATGAGCCTAGAGGTCACCGGCGAGCTTCGCGGCTGAAACGAATTAGATAGGTTGGTAGGTCGGTGGTAGGTGAATAGCTGCTGAAGTTTCCATCGCTCGCTCGCTTCGTCGGTCGGTCGGTGAAGGAGGGAAGTAGGAGAAAATCCGATAATATTGGAGGATCTCCGAGAAGCCAGAGCGACGGAATCAGACGAATAAGGAGAACCGGTCGGGGAGGAAGTCGAGAGAGGAACGACGCGGGGAGGCGGTGATTAATGAGAGGACCACTCCGTAAAAAGGTTCAATGTACACAAAACAGAGTCTCGTCTGACTTCTTCGCTGAGCGAAGAATTCTCCCCGAGCTGCGGAGCTATCAGTAGTAGCAGTAGGTAGCGCACCGAGAGAAGTAGTGAGAGCGGGGACGAGGCCGGCATGCCTGCTCATACTTGTGTGAGTCTGCGAAAACCTTCGTTGCTCCCATCATTGCGCTCTCGCAGGGGCAGCCGGCCTTGACACCAAGGAATAGTGTGCATCTTGAAGAATTCCTGAATGGAACTTTGGTGAGACGATTTTGTGATTTTCGGCATCCTCCGAATCGTTTCCGATTTTCGCCGTGGGCTGTATTTGAATAATTTCGAAGCTACACAGAATAAATCAGACGCGACACCGATTGAGATCGGGAAAATATTATAATTCCGTCCCAGGAGCGCACATGCCCGACAGACAGAGGTGGGAAAAATTCGGAAAGTTTCGGTGAGATGATGGGACGCCAGAGAAGGCTCGATCTGAAAGGGAGAGCCTCCGATAATTCCCGCAGGGAGGCTTTGAAATGGCCGGAGACAATGGAACAGCGGAGACTTCGTGTCGCTTCAACTCTCTCAGCTTCTCTCCATTCGAGGATGACCGGCTGTGGCAGAAGGAGGGACCAGCTAAGGAGTCACCCGAGGTGGCCATAGATTACGTGTTTTTAGCTCGCCCTCTAAACGCCTGAACCACCACCGACACTCGGGAAAACGTTCCAGAGGAACACAGAGATAGGAGGGCTTCATGAAGTTGATAGAAGAACTTTTGGTTGCTTCTCTTTGTTGGTCGGATAGTCGGCTTACTCCCCGACCGACCAACGACGGTCCGAGAAAGCGGACAGCCGCCCGACTGCCCAGCCGGCGGGTCGGCCGGCTGGCTGACAAACCGACTGAGCAAGCGTTCGACCGACCGACCGGCCGAGCGGGCAACCGAACGGACTGAGAACTTGCGGGAGGGCTTGCCTGCCGAATGACCGTGCTGGCGGTCCGTGAGCACCCAGCGGGGTTACGAAAGCTCGATATGGAGCAGGAAGCTTTAGCGATGCGTGTAATCGAATGTACAAGCGTTTTCCGCTGTCCACTAAGGTGTCCATTACCTTTTATAAGGTTGTTACGCCTTTGGCATCGGAGTTTCGTCTGTTTCCTCGTTCGAACGAAACGCCGGTCGGCGGCGGTCCGATGTTGAGCGGAGAGCGAATTGAGCGAGAATCGATCTCGTTGGAATCGTTCGATGACGCAGCTCGAGTGACTCCTGATTGGGATCGCGGACGCGTTTGCGTCGAATGAAGTATTTTGGGGAACTTTCGACCAGGTTCGAAACTTCTGCGCTCTATCGAGTAACTCCGAGTCATTGAGTGAATACCAAGTGTGAAGCTTAGGTAGCGAAGGGCAACAGCTAGATATACGGAGATATGAATACGAGAGCAGGCTATCGCGCTACGAGCCGCTCGAGAAGCAAAGAGGGATGGTCTGAATCATTACCTCGTTAATGAATCCAAGATAAGCCTAATTCAATGCCGTTTCATCTGATCACGCGGAAAAAACGTTTTTTTCGCTCGCGGCACAGATATCCTCTCAGCTCGCCCCATTCCGAGCGGGAAGTAGATTTCCGCCCGGAATCTATTTCTGAAGAAGAATAATCGATTATTCGAGGATACTGAAAACTAAGCGAACTGTTCCGGTCGACGGAAACGAGCGCGGACCGTAGCCACGGTTGTCTCGGTATCGGATGTGGACGGCGCGACATCGAAAATTATATTTTCTACAATATAATTCTTCTAAATATAATTTCTTGTGAACGATCTAGTCTGCAGCCTAGCACGAAACGAGCGATGGGAGCCCTTTGTGCATACGCACTAAGTACTTGTTTTGGGATTTGAGTTCATTCTTCGCTCCGTATCGATTGTCTAAAAATTCAAATTAGCTCTTGTCAAAATAGATATTAGGGATGCCCATTCAAAATGTCCCAATCGAAGTGAGTTCGGAGCCTTCTGTATGAGCCGTATCTCCTCCGAGGATCTCGGTCGGTCGACTCCGAAAAAAATAAAACCGATCAAGTCCATTAGACCCACGATTGTTCATTTCCTGAATACTCAGGAGTACCGAGTTTTCGGCATTGAAATTGAGGTTTCATCGAATCGCTTCAGGACTCGAACATTGAGCGCCGAGTGATGTGATAGTTCAATCACGACTCTCGGGTACGAGGAGGACCTTCTCTCCGCGTAATTCCAAATCGGAACATTCAGAACAGAACATTCCCCCTGCAGTCCGTCAGGAATCGTGACCGATCCGAAACTTCCCCTCGCACTCCGTCGGAGCTTGAGATGCTCAGGCGGATTCACAAGCGCCGTGAGGGAGTTGGGAGCAGCGGCGCGGCGGCAGCGGGACCAACAGCAGGAGATGGAGAATGAGACGCAGGATGCAGAGGACCGACTAAATCAACACCCAGACGGAGTCTAATCACCTCTTAAGCTTAGTGTAGCGTTATCTTCAAGCTTCACTGGAGCCGACCAATATACCGACATAGCAGTAATGGCAGCGTCTATCAGACCGACCGACCGGCGCTTCTGTCGGAGAGAAGTCTTCCAAGTTGCAACAAGGAAGCAGTCACGTTCGAAGGCTACAGGCATACGTTGGCAACTCTCAGATACTATGTATCTGATTGAGGCTGACACTGCCGACGAGTGGAGCCGCCCGCTTGGAGACTTGCCGGCCCGTCCGCGTGTACCAGGACGGAACAGCTGCCAGTCAGTCGGAACTTCATCAGGGGAGGTCGTCGTGGGGCTTTGCATCCTTTATGAGAAACGAGCCGTGCCGGGGGCGGCCGCGCGCCAAATGCCACGATCACAATGACCCGCCGCGGCGCGCAGTAGCGTATCCACCTCGAGGCTGGATGGGGCTCTAGCCCCCCACCAAGATTCTCGGTTCATACTATCGGAGTTGCCCTTCTGGATCGATTGCTTCACCAACCCAGAAGCTTGACGTCGGAAAATTCCGGAAACAAGCGATTTCTCTACAGAAGGATCGAGGCGGTGTCGATGTAGGGAGCGCGGAGACCGATAGGGAGAGAATTCGCGATGCACGTCTGGTCTGCCATCAGATCGAGGCATCGTCATCATCTAGTCGAGTCGCAATCGCTTGGAAACGTGTCTAATCATTGGGCACACTGGGCCGTAGAGTTTTCCAGCCCCATGGATTCCGTGTTCTCTTCCGGCGTACTGATCGACTGGACTGTTGGCGAGACCGCCGGAAATAAATCGATTTCAGCGTCGGGATCCCTTTTCGAGCTCGGGAAAATCCCTCGAGGAACATCGCTGCCCGCGGAACACGACCACGGCCTGAGAGAATGGAGAGGGTGTGGAAGCGAGCAGCAAAAACTTCGCTTAGACGAATAAGTACAACCAGCTGATACTCCAAAATCTGATTCGATTCGGCGACTCCGACACTGAATGAACTATACTATTTACCTCAGACTTCGAGCGGTGTTCTCCTCTTATTGGGATCGTGAGTGGGACCTGCTCGATTTGAGACGTCAGTGAAATGAAGCGACAAAGCGGCCTCTTCCAGTTTTTCCAGAGAGAAGTGCGAGCCCCTGCCAGTGCCGCGGTCCCAGATGAGGCTCCGGCAATGTCTTCGCCACAGCCGAAGAGATCCAAAATCATTCGTAATCCTCTCGACATAGGGCAATTCGCGAAGACCCGAAGACAGGAAGGTTCTGCGTCCCTGGCCAGCGAGGAGACGCACGCAATAATGTTGGTCACCGGATAGAACATACATTTTCCCGAAAGTTTCTCAGTCCGGACTGACTCGCAGCTTCCAACCCTGTTGGCTCGATAAATGGCCTTGGTTGGCTTATAGTGAGATCGATGGAGGAGGAACGTTCTGTAGGTTCTGTGTCATTTTCGCAAAAAATGAATCCTCCGGTCGTGGTAGCCAATGGACTGTCGGTTCGCTAGTGAATACTCCTGTCAACAAGTACAAACACGCGGTGCGGGACTTCAGAATTCACGAAGGGACTCGCCATCACAAGGATGCTGAAGCTTCCGCCAGAAACTTCCTCGAATGGTTCGAGGATAGAGACTCCCGGGACGTGCAAAACCTCATCGACCAGGGTCGTCGGCAGCAGATCCTGAAAACCGATCTCGACTGGCCTCGATTAATATTGAGACTATTCTCTTCTGCGGAAGGCAATGTTTGTCCTCACGCGGTCATAGGGATAGCGGGGATGTCTTGAGAAACAAACTTGGAGCTGGTGCGCGGAACGAAGGTGACTTCCGTGCCCTGCTCCGTTTCCGCATTAATGCTGGTGACACGCATCTCGAGCACCACCTGGTCAGCGGCTCGAGGGATGCTTCACACACGAGCCCGGGATTCTAGAATGAAGTGATAGAAAAAATAGGGAGGATAATCCGGAAGAAAATCGTCACTGAAGTTAACGCCGCGGAGTTTTTCTCAGTGCTTGCTGACGAGAACGTTGATTTCAGCATAACTGGTCAACTAGCGGTCTGTTCACGGTACGTCACATACAGCGACGGCGCCCAAGTTCTTCGAGGAAAGTTTCCTTTCGTTTTGTGTTCCACCGAACAAATCCGGTGCCGGTCTAGCCGAGACCATGATGCGGGTTCTAAGCAAAGGAGGCGTTGTCGTGAGTAACATGAAGGGTCAAGGATACGATGGGTGCAGCTCTATGAGCGGCATCTACAAGGGAGTGCAAGCCGAAGTGAAGAAAATGGTTCCTCAAGCTCTCTATTTTCACTCCGCTAGCCACTGTATTAATCTGGTGTTGGCACACTCAGTGGACAACACTCGGATCAGGCTCGCGGTGAGGACTATTGCAAATGTGTGTGCATTCTTTGGCATGTCATCGAAACTAACCACGTCACTGCAAGACTCAGTGGAGTCCATGATGCCCGAATCGAAAGCTCGTCGACTGAGGCCGCTTAGTACCACTAGATGGGTAGAAAGCTACCATGCAGGATAAGGTAAAATATATCACGTTCAAGGAACTACTTCTCCCCATCGTCCATGTTCTCGAAGAACTAGCGCAGGAAAGAGGGGAGCCCGGGGCCCGTGCAGGCGAGCTGGTCTGCAAGTGTGACTTCATAGTCTCACTCTTCGTGATGGAACGCTTTGTGGCACTCTTCATACCCTTTCCTTACAGTTCCAGTCTGAGGAGTTGGATATGTTCAGTGCACAAGATGCTATACTTGACATGGAAGCTGTACTCAAGACCCAGGGAGATACTGCGGTCGTGGATTTCAACTAACTTTTCGAGGAAGCCACAGCCGTATGCGCCGGGCTCGATGTAGATGTTCGACGACCCCGGCTTTGTGGTCGGCAGACCTATCGGGGTAATCACTCCGTCAGTAGTACCGAGGATTACTTTCGCGTATCGGTTTATCTGCCGGACGCAGACCGCTTGCTCGAGGGCTTCAGTACCCCTCTCCATGACTTACGAAGTAGCGTTGCGAAATTGCAGTTCCTCATACCGAAATACATCGGGAAGGGTTCAGTCGACGACGTGAGTGCAGTCGTAACATTCTATGAAAAAGACCTTGTCTGTAGCGAAAGCGTTGTCAAGGGAAAATACCGCAGATGGCGAGTCAAATGAATGGGCGAGGCCACAGATGCGAGACCCGCAACCGCCGTAGACGCTCTGAATCAGTGTGAGCCACAGAACTTCCTGAGAATAGCAGCTCTTCTGCAAATCTCCGCCTTCACGCCGGTCATAACTTCGTCTGCGGAGCGAACTTTCAGCGTTCTCCGTCTGTTGAAGACGTATCTCAGATCCACCATGGGTGAGGAAAGGCTTAATGGACTGACGTCGATGAACATGCACCCAGAGATAGAGGTTACCCCGGAAGAGGTAATCGACATACTTGAAAGAGAGAGCTTCCAGATTTCGGAACCTGTGATACTGCGATGGATCGCAAGTCGCGACCCAGGCACCGATTCTAAATACTATACATATAAGTACACACATTCCTCATGAGGATATTTCAAGTGTTTCCAAAATTGAGAATAAAACGTGCGCTTTGTGAGAAGGATCAGATCGGGACTTCCTGATCCCGAGACCGTTGGATTCAGCCCACGATCGAAACTCTCGTCGTCAGGCTCATCAAGATCGTCACCGACCATCGTCAATGTTATTTCCTGGAATCAGCCGGCCGTATTCTGAGGGCCGACGAGGGGGTCGCGCATCCTTTCCTGAGCGAACGGGGAGACATTCCCTCAAGGAGCGGGAATGCAATTCTGCCATTCTTGTCAAGCCCTCGGAGTGCGATCTGAGTTCGGCATACTCGAGTATGACCTGCTCCGCAACTCCTTCAGGAACTCAGTCTTCACTTTGTCAATACCGTGTGTATGTCAGCGCTGGCTCGCGGCACAATGCCTTCGGCCAAAACGATATCGATGCTCGAGGTGAGCTGTAGCCAAGGAAAGGTTTCCGGGAGCGCCTAGGAGGGGTCAACATAAGTAGGGTCTTCGAAGGACTTGTGCTGACCTTGAGACGGTTCATGGGAAAAACTGAAGAGAACGAAGTTCCTCAACGGCTCCCTCACGTGTTCCAATTGCCATCATGTGGGTACCTATCTCAGTGAGATATCTTGCAGTTGGGATGAGACAGAGGAATTCCGGCACAATCCGGCCCGACTTCCCAGAAAACGCTCGTTGATTCCAGGGGGGATACCGAGTCGAGAATGGTCCTCCGGTTTCGAAATCGACCCTCTCGGATATCGTTCGGCGTACAGATACAATTACCGGGCTCAGTCACTGTTCCGCTCGGTTTTGGCTGCGGGGTCCCGACAAATTGGTCGGTCATCAATCAAGCAACGCTGCCTAGGTAAGCGACGGATCGCGAAACGAAACGGCTACGTGAGTCGTCCAACATGTTCGGCCGAACCGACCCGATACCGCAAACGGATCGAAGGAGAATCGCGAGTCGGACGAACGGAATAAGAGTTATTCGTGCAGCTCCCGGACGGCGGCATATTGCGTGGCCGGCGGAGGACAGCCGGTGCGAGCCACCCAGCCAGCGACCGACAGACCGACCGACGGACCGGCTGACAGAGTGAGTTAGGAAGCAAGCTAGCGGGCAAGTGAGTAACGGGAAACTTGCGTCAAACTCATCACGTCCCCGGATCAGACGTGCTCGCACTACGTCCGCTTCTTCCAGGGGAGATTCGATTTTGCTTCTACGGAAGGATATCCGGATGTTTTGAATTATTGCTGTCGACCGTCGGACGACAGCTCGATAGCTTTTGGCGGTCCCCAAGGATCCTTGTTGCTATGATGATCGAAGTTTTGTTGGACTGAATGGAGTGCGTAGGCGCACGATGTCGAACCGATCGAAAACCAGCAAAACCGTGGAGTGAGACTAATTGACAGCCACGATTCGGGATGGGAGACGTAGAAAATTTATGGGCGAGTTCCAGTCAGCGTTGCGAACAGCGGGGGGAGCGGCGTCGTAAACACTGCTTTCCAGAGCGTGTCCCCCATGTAAACAGGACGTTGTCCGTACGTCGGAAATAGGAGAAAAGAGAGCACTTTGCTCCATGAGCTCTGAGGGGTTTGTGAGGGTTGCCCAGGGTAGGACGGGGAACTCGCTTGCCGGAGGTCGCCTCAGCGGAGTCATTTCATGGACGCGTGTGCATCGAGTTCCATGGACCCGGAGCCGCAGCTCTTCATCAGACCGGAAAGAAAATACGGCTCCAAGGAGCGGATTTCGAAAGCCAGTGGCAATAAGATTTTCGTTTTCTGGAATCTCTTTCCGTTCTGTCTTGTTTGTCGCGGAGTTCGTCTCTCGCTACACTTGCCTCATGATGTCTCACTTCGGTTTTCCGAGGCCAGACAAGCGTCCGCTTCTAGCCCATTCAACGACGAAATTAAAACGGGCTCAAGAGAACGACGGAGCAACGAAATCGTACGAGCACTAGCGGCGGCTCTGGCTCGAGCAGCATCAGCGACGCTCTTTCTGAGTTTATTATAAGTTAAATGTTCCGGAAAATGTAAGTTCCGACCGGCCGGCGGCTCAGGAGAAGCGTTCTCGGTTAGTTTGCCGACGCGAAGTCACTATTTTGATTGCTACCCGGGAGGATAGAGGAGAGTACGCGGCGCGCGTGAAGCTCCTCGTTAGGTCCTCTCGAAGGATCTGAATCGACCGGATTCCACCGGCTGGATTCGAAAAAAGGAAGCGCTGGAAATTTTGGCTTCCCCTCCGCTCGGGACAGACGCGAACAGCTTCTCGAGTGGTCCCGAGGACGCGAACGCGCATTTATGGGAGCGGAGAGAACTTCTGTGAACGATGTGACGTCCTGATCGGGCTCGTCTCCTGGGAGATCGAGGTGAGAGCGGAGGTCCCCGACAAGGTCCTTCGAGTTGACCTCCAAGTAAATTATCTTCTTGTGTGTTTCAAAGAGCCGTCGACGACTCATTGGGGATCGATCGTAATCAGTAGAATGCCACGTACAACTTCGCTCGTGACGGTGGCGTGGGGCTCGCGTCGACGCCAGAGCTATCAACGCAGTGAAAATTCGCCCGGCTCGAGCCGTACCGACTGCTGGCCGGGCTTCACAAAGTGCCGAGCGGCAGTACCACAGACGCAATCAGGATTTCTGCGTCTTTATGTGTCCGGAGGGATTGGTTTTAATATAGCCCGCCGGCCTGAATAGAAAGGAGTATCGTTCGACCGGTCCGTCCAGTTCCCGCTCGCTCGGTCCCGCGTCCCGCTTTTTTGCGCGGAGAAATACTCCCACAGTACTCAACGACCATGTAGCCCGTAAAAACGGAGATTGTCACCTCTGGCCTACGGTCTCGCTCGTGGGAGAGAATGAGACTGAGTGAGAGCCTTCCAGAATTCGCCATTCGGAAGCCCCAACTCGACAGAGTGGCGTCGATCTGCTATCCGGTCGCTCCTTGGGGAAAAATCACAACAATGCCCTGACGGCGGTGTGGAATCGCGCGGAGGAACCTCCGGAGAAATCTGAACGATGATCTGAAGAATGTCCCATTTTCGACCATTTGTAACCTGATTCTCGCTTCGCCCGCCTTCCTCGCCGACGGAGCTCACCCGCTCGACGATGTCTCAGCATATCTCGGTTTCCTCGCGCTCGACGCACCCCGTCCTGGTTGGTATGCCCATACATTAGAGCCAAACAGGAACGCTGTTCGGCGTGCGGGCGGCCGGGCGAGCTCGGAGCGATCGAGCTCAGTCGCCAGCAACGGAACAAACGGGGCGGTAGGCGACACCGCTGAAAATACCTGCATTCTCCAGCAACTAATGTCTGACGCTACGAGCCTGCGTGAAGTATGCGAATTCACCGGAGACACCCATTGGAAGAGGAGTAGCGGCTTTCCGTCGCACCGTAAAAATAGTTCTAAAGCTTCGTCGATGAGCGGTCGCCTCGAGCAAGCCACCTGAGAAACTTCTCGCCGAGCCGCCCTGCCCGGACGTAGTCCATCAGACGATCAATCATGAAAGCCGAAACCCTTATTTCCTATCCCTACCGTATTCCGTTCCGACACTATCCGCTCTAACGGTTCCTCTCCACTCGTAGATGATTTTCGTTCTGTCGTTCGCATGCAGCTGGACCCGCTGAGTTAGAGCGGGCAGCTGCTGGTCATGGTGATGGTTGTCGTGCTCGACGCCCACGCAGCCTCGCCAGGAGCTCGGATACGCCAGCCGGACAGAGAGCGAAGGGCTTTCGGTCTCATGGGATTCTTTCGATTTCTGTCCTCGCTCTCGCGTAGCTACCGTGCTCACCGGCTCGCTCTCGAGCGGGGAATCGCGACGATCAGTGTCTGTATCGTTCCTATACCTCTCTCTCTTCCGCGTTCACTCGCTCCTCCGACTGACTGTCAAGTCAGATGACAGCTCGGCTCAGTTCTGCTGCAATCTTGATCCCTCGTGCCCCGATTCTTCTGCCCCGAGTCCGATGATGATCGGGTTAGGTCCTCCTGCTGCTCAATCCGTTTTCGAAATTACCCCTGTACTACTACTCCCGACTTCGTTCGCTCATATCGTCCCATAGAGCCCATTCTCGAATTCGAATACCGCCTCGGAAGTTCGTTGGTGGTGCCATGGTCACCGATTGGACCTCCTTGAGTTGTTCGCTCCGCATCGATTGGATTTCTTCGAGTTCATATTCAAAAACTGATGTACGTACACACCCCTCTCAGCTGATTCATCTTGTAGATAGGGTGGATCGCGAAAGATTAGAAATCCGTTACCGGTCGGTGCAACATCCGAACGCGAGCTCATCCCCGCTTCCCAGTTCGACGAGTGGACAGAGAAACGCGGACTCGAAGGAGACGAGACGCAGTCTATGTGTGTATATGTCGGAGAGATCACAAGAGAACGACTTCTCGTTGGCGTCAGCCGCTACTGCCTCCCTTCCTGCCTGCCTGCCGTCAATACAAGTAGGTGGATGTTAGGAGGGTGGGTGGGGAAGCAAACGAAAGGCAAAACCGAGCCCAGAGAGAAGGAAGCAGGAAGTGAATGGAAGCCCGTGGGCTAAGCAACGAGCATCTCCCCCTTCAATACATGATGTATTGACATCCTACAGTAATGAGTCACCGCTCACCTTACCCCATCCTGGTCCGCCCCAACTCACACGAGCGAACATTCCGCTTTGGCTCTCTCTGTCGCTTATTCCCCCGTAAGGTCTCGTGAGCTCGCTATCCCTCGTCTCGGTAGGTACCTCCTCCATGATTCTTCTCCATGGTTCTTCCCTCTCTTGTTTGTTTCTCCGGAGCCTCTTGTTCCCCCCCTCCGGTACGAAGGTACTTTCCTCACAACATCATTCATTTGGCGACCGACCACAATCGCATCCATACAAAGCGACCTTCTCAACGACGGCGGTGGTTGGCGAGCGGCCGAGCTACGTGGGGGAGGACCGGGCTCTCTCGGGCAAATTCGGCATTCGTCGACAACAGCTGCTTGTGTCCAGCTGCATGGAAACGACAAAGTTTTCTGCCGATGGAAAAGAGAATCCGACAAATGCCCGCTTGCTGTTTGATCGCGCTTGTGCGTCACATGCCACCGGCGCGGCGTGGGCCAACAAAACCAGGTGTCCGTGCGATATCGCCCACTAGTGAAGCTATTCGCGTTCATCGGCTCGTCCCCATGAGCGAGGCCCAATCGATGATTCGCTCGCGCATATTTTATCACCTCAGAAACTTCACAGGCTGGATCATTTGTCTTGGGCTGTTCGGGCATTTTTTTTTCGTCGCTCGCATGTATGATTATTGACACATCTAAGGAACGCTGCTGTAGCTTGCCTCTTTTGGAGTGCTCGAATCCGCTATGCGCACCGGTGTTCACGCGTGAAATGTGTGCGCAGAAGGTAACATCCATATTAGTTCGCGGAGAGCGGTGGGGAGCGAGTTCGATTTGGAGGATTTCAGGTGGACTCGCTGGGAGGGGAAGAACGAGCGAGCGAGCGGAAATGCATATGTGTCATTGCTGTCTATCGAAGACAAATATTTAGCGAAACGTCATAAGTCTTCTCCTATCGCAAGATCTGCCTTCTCTGTTCCAGACGCGGCGCTCCTGTCTGGCGCCGGGAACAAATTCATGAGACCGATGGAGAGATGGTCGTCTTTCTCGGGAGCTGACGTACGGATCGCCACCGCAGGTCCAAATTAGAAAGAAAAATTGAAATGCATCTGCCCTTCTCTGCTGAGAAAAGGTGACATCGTCGTATTACGGGACCAACAAGTGGAGAGCATGCCCTCGATATCACTTTGCTCTCTAGGACCTCAGGAAGAAAGAATCTCTGCACGACAAGAAGATCTTGTGCCGTTGAAGAGAATCGATTCGGGGGGAGCGCTTCCCTTGCTGAAAGACAGCCGTCAGATAGCCGTCACGTGCGTCGTTTCACGTGTCTCGAAAAATTGAACTCTCTGAGAGAACTGCACGAACAACAGGAGATCGACCGAGTCAACGAGAGAGGGTCCGCTAACATAAATTACAAAAACTGGCGCTTTCTTCCATTCTCACCGGTTGAGTGGAACATGTGGAGCGGAATCAGGGTCGCGGTGTAAGGGGAAACGTTCGTCGTCGAAGCTATTTCTGATTCTCTGCACACTCACTCGTCGCTCAACGGCCAAAACAAGAGTGAGGTTCGAGCGGGAAGAAAATGTCGAGGGAAAAAAATCCGAGAAAGCGACGCGACCCAAGGAGAGCAATGTCGACAACTTAAATCCTTGCTCCCCATAGCGTGAAACATTGAGCCCCGAAACGAAATTCGGTCGTCAGCGTAACTTTTTTTACGGTGATGCCACCAGCGCCGCCGCCTTTATTTCCTGCATTGCTTCTTTGACACCGAACAGTGAATGAACTACTAGGGTCTCGCTGTGTTACCCGCCAGGTCTCTATCGGCGACGCCTTAATAATGTTCTGCGGGAGTCTCGGTATGCTGACTGCCGCAGGGTCGAAAACGTGCGTCGCGCCAACTTAATATATCCCTTGAATGTCTTGTAGCCGCCCGCCGTGGCGCCCTCGCTGGCAGTCGGAATCGTTGCTTGCCTTTCTTCCTCGTGCCGGAGAATTAGAGAGTTTATTTTCACGCCTCCGACAGTGCCTTTCAGAGCTCGCTTTCGTATGTATTGGCTCGAATGAGAATCTTCAGGGATCTATTTCGGGGGAAAGTCTTAGCGGAATCCAGCTCTATCGCGTTCGATTCGCTCGCGTTCGATTCCCTCGCGTTCAACGCCATTTCCCCACACGGAACTCACCCCCGCCTTTCCGGCCTTATACCATCGTCGAAATTAAGGAAATAAACAGGAACCGGGATCATCTAGCCGGCTTGACTCGGCGGAAATCCTCTCGGTTGGATCGGGCTTCCGCCCGCCCTCGCTCCTCCATAAGGAACGCAGTTTCGTAGCTGAAAAGCGGATCAGAATTCATCGGATGGAAACTACAATTGACTAGGTATCAGATATATATGCTATTTCAATTCCATGGCACAAACTGGGGTCAAACTTCAAGGGATTCGTTCCGCCGCTTGAACTTAATCCGCTCCTGACCGTGTCTCTGGGACATCCTATCACCGTGTCAATGACAATCCCCTTGACTCACCGAGTGCAGGGCAGAAAACCGATTGAAAAGCCCAAAGCAAAGCCCTCTTCGAGATTAGGTAGACTGAGCGGCGAGAAGCGTCCGCTGTTGTCTAAAGGAGGGGATTCCTGCGTTCCAAAAATCTGCGGCAGATCTGCTCGGGCTGGATAAATTTTGAACGCAATCCGAGGGTGGTGGGACGGGGGCCGGGAGACGGGAAGCGCCCTGAGGATGGCTGATGGGGTAGTGAGGTGGGGGGATCGAGGCTCGAAATGGCAGACTGTTGGGCCAAAAGCGGCTGCACGTCTTAGCTCAAATGGAGCAGCCATTCATCAGATGGCAGACGCTTTCTTATCGCTTCGACTGCAAAACACACGAACAAGCACTTCTATCCGCATACACTTCGGCTCCGCTCTGTTGTGAGCGCTTTTCCATCGCCAGTATACTTTACTCCTCCCCTTCATTCTCATTCGGGCCCCATTTGCGGGTTCTGATCTGTTCCCCCACGGCTTTTGCAGTCTGCTCCTCGACGGTTGATCCCTCCTCGCCCTATTTCGCTCATTTCCCTCGTCGAGCAATGGAGCGTCTACCTTGATCAGCCGCCGCCCCCCGCCCCCAAACCATCTCTCTCCCATTCGACACTCCGTTCCCTGTTTCTCTGGCCTCAACTTTCTCCCGGATGGTCTCACTCTGGTTCGTAATAAAAAGAGGATTAAGGAGAAAAACTGAACAAGGTTTCCGCTCCTCGTGTTCTCAAACTTTTTGCTATTTTTTCCGAGTTTTTCTGCTCGAGCCGCTCCGAACTCTTCATCCGTCCTCCCCTGAGTGCTCTCGTCAATCTGCCTTCGCGTGGGAATACTCGGAAAACGGCGGGCGGGAAAAAGTACATTCGTTACGTAAGATTTGCTCCGGGGAAGTTGTCGATATGGCTTCGGTCACAGTCCAGAGGATAGGGAAACTGCTCACTGAAAACTTTTGAAATCAACGCGCTCCCCAGCTCGCTCTGCCCCGCCGTGCCTTGGCGCGGTCGTCCGTTCTCCCGAGCCCTCTACGAGGCCCAAACTCGGTTTGCGCGCCTTGGGTCAAATTCGTTCGATACAGCGCCAGTTTTTTTTTGACTCATTACACATGCCCATGATTCTTTCGCTCCCATCGAGCCCATAACGTGAGAATCTAGTCTACCGCGCGACGGCCCTCGATCATGGTACAACAGGATCTTTCAGAATCGGGAATCAGATGGGGATTTTCGTTTGAGATGACTTCGTGATCACGGGCGGTTCGGTTGCGAATAATATCAGAAGGCGTTTCGGATTGCGTGACGGTCGGTTGCCCCATCTTTGGATCATTCCTCCTCTTACCCTCCTGTTCTCATCGGACCGGAGGCAGGTCCTGATTATATTTCCAGACCAAAGGGAAATATCGTTTCCACTCGGTCTGACCGTCCATCGGGCAACCATATACCTTATCGAGCAGAAGACTAAGAGAAAGGCAGGAAAAACAAAGCGATCGCTTGACCGAATCGAACGGGCTGGAACTGTCCGAGCGTTGACCGGGTCTTCCATGTGTCTCTGTCCTCGATCCACATAATTCCTGGGCCAACTCTTCCTCTCGATCGCCTTCATCCGAATATCTCCATCTTTGAGTTCCCTCCACCTAAACTTCGCTCCCCTCAGACGAAAAGTATATTTTTTTGTAGCGACTCAGAGCTAACACAGAAAAACCCCCGGGGTCGGGCCTCGCTCAGAGACGGACTCTTGGAGACGAAGCCGATGTCTTTGGCCGCGCATCTGTTGTTTTTTTTGCATAGGTTCCTGTTTGCTCGCAATCGGTTTGTCCGACAGTTTCCCTCGCTCTCCCCTCCCGCTTCGTACGCGGTCTGCCCTGATACTGTGTACATATGTTCGAAAGCTGCTTAAAAAATGCTACAACAAATCGCTAAAAACCAACGAGGCAAAGAAATTGGAGAGGAAAAAATCAGAAAAGCGAAACTATGAGGGAGCAGCAAACAGCGGAAATGCTGAAGGAGCAAACCTAAAAACGAAGAATCACCCTCGGGAATCACTCGCGGGAGGAAGGGCGTTACACCGTCAAAAACCAAGTCCAGCCGGGGCTTATCGGCCTCCTGAGCGGAATATCCTCCAGGACATGAAATTCAATTCGGATATCGCAGTGTATCCGAGGGTTAGGGCAGAATTTCGGACAACGAAACCCATAGAGCGACCCCGATGGTGCGAGTATAGACCTCCGCATAAAGCCATCGATGAACCGGCAATCGATGCGAGCCTTGAACATTGTTATACGCAATTTGATGGTTGGCGCGAGCTCATAAATCTTGCGCTGCTTTGATTTCGGTCTGGGGAATGTTAAACTCATTTCAGAATAGATCTATTATCTCAGCATAAAAAGATGATTCCGCCGGGCGCTGGAAGTCGACAATTTATCATGAATCGAGCGAAACTCTAGGAAGGTTCCGTTCCAGTTAATCCTGATTGGTTTTGGCTGTCCCAAGACGCAGGGAGCGCTCAATCTTTCAGTCGACTCACTTTCATCCGCCGCAAAACTCCGAGGGCCCTCCACTCGTGGGGGAATTCTTCCCCACACGCGGTCCGCGAGAATACGTAGCGCTCGTCGGTGTTCTCGGAGACTCCATGGCAGCTACTGATCCTTGAGAAATACTGATCTGCCGCGACTGAAAATACAAGACCCCGAGGAAATCGAGACGCAGAAGGGACTCGGTGTCAGCCATAAGCTTTATGAGATACCAGCGTTCTGGAGCGCGGCCTTTGGCCGCGCTCGTCGCTTCTGCATGTCCTGCTAAAGATATACATATTTATACTAAATGTTCGAGATCCGTCGTCGCAGACGATTTAGGGAGCTCTGATTGCTATACATGAGAGACAGGTGACACGGTATTAAGTAACAGAATATTTGACCGAATGCTCTACGATCCTGGTAGAACATTGGATAATTTACTCGTGGACATTCGGATTCAAAACAGACGGGTTTGGAGCGCCAGAAGAGCTGATAATCGATTAACCGAGAATTGAATGACGAATAATTTGCATATGTTTTCGGGGTAACATAATTCATTCAGAGGATGAATAATCATTGTACGCGACTGATTACGTCGGTCAAGAAACGTTTGGGAGATTTTCGGGAAACTACTGAAAGTCCCCAAAGTGTGTGTCCCTCTTAGGTCGAGAGAGCAGGAAATCTCATGATCTTGAGTGAGTTGGCTGCGGTCATACCTGCTGTCCGTGGCAATCGTGGCACTAAGATTCTCGGCGAGCCTATGGATCGTTGAAGAACTCGGGGACTATCTGGTGTTGGGGCAAGATCTTCGCCAATTGTGTCCGAGGACGGGGGAGTACTCGGCGAAACATTCGCTAAACATGCCGTAGGAGTCTGTGTCGGGCCTCGCCGTGGACTTAAGGATGGGGTTTGCACCGAAGTCGTTGGCGACGGGATTCGATGTCGCGTCGATTCCGTGGTTTCATTTGCAAGGAGAGCGCGGTTGCGACGCATTCGTGTCCTCGAGGCAAGTGTAGTATAGCGTGTACTTCGACGGGCACTTCTCAGTTTCGGCATGCTCTTAGGTTTCCCGTAAGAGATCAGAGCACACATCAATCTCGAATGGAAGCGCTTCGTTTCCCAGTGGCTCTCACGATTCACGATTGAGCTCGGAAGTCAAATTGAGACGCTTTTAAAGGAGCGGATTGTTTTGAGAATAATAGAATCGTAAGAACATCCCTCTGAAGCCGGGTCGGAGAATCAGAGAATGGTTGAAAAATATCATCGAAAGAGGCGTATTCTGAGACCACAGTCGGAAGAAAACGGAGCAGTCGTTATTTGCCGCCGGAACCTGTCGAAACTCTCAACTTGGGAAGCGGGAAACGAAGTCGCGTTTTTTGCGTGTTCCCCGGAGAACGGGACATCGCATCGGCACCGAATTCAAACTTGCAAAACTACAAATCATAAGGCACACCCTGAGCTAGACTGGATCTCCATCAGCTCACCCAGACGGCCGTTCTGCCGCGAACAAACCTCCGCGCGCAAATTCGGCGTTTATTATATAGGGGGGATTCCTGCGGGTTGAACTCTCGTCGGATTGAACGAGCTCCCGCCCCTCACTCGCCGTGATCGAGCGATATTCGATGTGGAGTTCTGCCGTCCTCGCACATTGATGGAGCGTTCTGCGAAACTTCCGCTCCGATTCTCTAAAACACGAAAATCACCAAACAGCTCCAATTTTCTGCGATTTTGTGTTCGGACACGACATTGTTATTACCTACTCACTCGACGGCGGTCCACGCGTAAGAATCAAAAAGCCCGGAAAATGCGCGTGAGCAACACGTGATCTCAACGAAAACGCATTAATTAAGTTGAGAGCGTAGAAGCGTAGGTTAAGGTTGAGGGGCGTAGATAATTCACGATGGAATATACGAACTTTCGGCGAAAGTTCTGAGATTCGAAACTAGGATATAGTAGGCAGAAGCTTGAAAATATTTCCAACTCGAAAATCATCCAAAGTCTCCCCGCCTGACCCCGGTGAAGGATGGACTCGCGAAAGTGACGAGCGAGAGAATTTTCGAAAACATACTCATGCAACATATGTAGACATTGCGCGTCATTCGAGAGATCAGAATGACTTGACGGGGAATCTCCACGCGGTCATTCCCCGAGCTCCAATCACACGGGGCAGAACCCGTCTCGGGTGGAAGCGACCGATCCGGAATCTCCCCAGACCTGCATGAATCCGCGACGTGGAGTGATTCCGACATTCGAATTGGTCTTTTCAAAAAACTCATCAGGAGCTCTAAGCCCCCGATGTTCACTGAGGCTCTCAGCACTGACCCCGAATCTGACCGCAGCCTGAACGAATTAATTGTGAGCCTAATCTATTCAATGAAACTCAACTCTGCATCGGATACGGAACAACTATTACAGGGCCGTCTCGCGTGACGGACACCGAACAGAAAGGCAGAGTCGATTTAAATTGCGAAACGCGGCGGTAGAGCTCACGCATTGCCTACGAAATCAATCATTTTTCAAGCTGTCTGGCAACAGCCACAATTGCCAATGTGGATTGACTCGAGTTCTAATTAAAACGATGCGCTCTCGACCTCAATGATAGATGGACTTCCAACGTGAAAGGGGTCTTGCAAGAAACTCAGGCCGCAACTACCTCTAGCAGAGAAGCACAAGCGCAGGCCGGATTTCATCTCGGAGGATCCATTTGAAACTGCCCACACCTGCCGGAGGAGGAATTCGGATATTCCCCTGATATTCCTCCTTCCTCAGACGCATGGGCGAATGGAGAACAATTCCACGCATTCGAACGAAACAGCTGTGAGTCGCAGTCGCGTCGGGCCTTTGAGCCGGACCTAGTCGGCCAAAAAAGCTGTCGGTCAGTTGGTTGATGCAAAGCCCTCGGATGCTCGCAAAAACCGAGACTCAAATAGCCCATCGTTGCGCACAGACGCACGCTCCACATTGAGTGATACAATTAATTAAAGCGACACATCAATTGTTTCGCAACGCCCGACTGTCCGATCCGACTGCTATGACAGACTGCGCTGTCGAGCGATGAATGCACGACGTTTTCAGGATAGCCTCGCAGCACACAGAACTGGGAGTCTTTCCACGGCGCTATCCGGAGCGAGAGAGCCCAGGCCGTTCAGGAAAATCTCCAACGAATGAAAACTGCCGTCAGATACTTCTTCGCGCACTCATCTTATTCGGAACAAAGTTCCGAGAGCGGAACATCGTGTCAAGCTTCTAGGTGGAAACTTCTGGATTGGAACGAAGCAAGAACTCGGAAAGGCGGAAGAGCGGAAAGGATGAGAGCTCCCGAGCTATCAAAAGAAGGATTGAACGACTCCCCGATATTCCGTATTCTGTCTAGCTCGGTAATCAGACTGAGTCAATACTCGTTCCGGAGTACTTGTTTCGATGCGCGGCTCGAACAGTGTGTACCTAACGTGGAGACTCCATTGCGTCGGCATGATTTCAGAACCAAAGGATCTACACGGATCCAATTAAATTCGGTATTAGGAGCCAGACGCTCACAATTATCCACGGGCTGAATGCTCTCGTGTCGTTCTGAACCCGTCGTGTTTGAGGACGCGACACAGGTGACACGGCTTGTTCATGCATTCAGCGAAGAGGTTTCAAGGGACAAATATTCAACTTGCTGATGCTTCTCAAGTCGGTCCAGACCCAACCACGCAAAGAGAACTCTCACGGTGGGAGGCATCTGCGACTACTTGTCGTGGGAAAAATCTCGCTGGAGGGCGCTTCGTTGGTAATTACGGCAATTAAAGCCGGCTTTAAGCTCTGGTGCCTCCTCAAGGAGGACGAAGCTCCAGCGTTTATGTTCCTTCCCCCGTTCCTCCCGATCGAGAAAAAAACTTTGCAAGATTCCCCGCGTATTCCTCACGGCGCGGCGAAAGAGCCCATGAAGCGTCCCGGAAACACGTCGCGACCCCCCCTCAAGCACTGCTTGTGTTTCCCGACCGGGATTCGTTCTCCAGCTTGGCGCGACACCATGAGCTGGAGCTGAGAGATGATCAGACAGCTCATCGATCGAGCTGTCTGATCATCATCATCACGTCATTCCCCTCGGCTCGTCGGGAAGACTCCCATTACGATCGCATACGAGTTCATGATTTGATTAGGAAGCGGATTTTCGTACTATTGGTGAGCGGCGCTTCGTGGGAAATTATCGAAACTCGTGCGATATAAACGACTGCGTTCACGATCTGCAGCAGCATGCAGAGCCCCCCGCCCCCCCGCATTCACGGGAGCTCGCGGCGGCGATTCCTATCGCCAGCTCAATAAGCTGCGCTGTCAATGGGTTTTCGGCCAACGACATCTAGCATAAGCTGCGAGGAAAACTGGATTTCGCGTTTCGATCGAAAGTCAGCGACCGGATCGATCCATTGGTCATCTGTCATCGACCGCCGATCGAGCAATCGAAGCGCGCGGGAGCAGCTCAACGAGGCAAAAGGCCGCACGGGCGAGAGATTCGAGGAGCCTCTCGAACACAAAGTTTGAGATGAAAGGCGTACGTATCGGAGTGAAATTCACGAAACGTAGATAGAGGCCGCATGAATGTTCCACATAGAGACGACGTTCGTTGGCGCTGCCTATCACAAACGGTCAGGTGCAACGGGACAGGGAAGAAGAGTGGCGTTCCACTGAGGAGAAAACAGCAGCCCGTGCAATCTGGTTGCAAGTCCATCACCGTGCCGAGGGCGACGTGAGAGAACTCCAGAAATGCGCCTACCTTGGCAAAAAGTACATTGAGTAACGTCCCGTCTGCTGTTTCTCGTCCGCTCGCTACATTTGGACGCCGAACGGAAAAGCGACCCGCGAGACGGAACGCCGACCCGAACGACGCGAAAACAGGAGACTGCACTAGCCAGGGAGCACGAATCCAGCGGAAAGGAAAGATTCGTGGCCACCACGCGAGGCTGGGCAACACCGTCCAAGACAATTTATGTTCTCACAAAGCGTCGAGCCCGGTGCCCGACCGTTGTCCTTGGGGTGAGTGCGTAGCTCGATCTGGCGGAGGTGGTAGACCTGATGATTGGCATTGAGTAAATGGCACGTCTTCTATTAAGCTCTCTCGTGAGCCTTCTTATCCTGCAACCGGCTCAGATGGAGAGAGCGGAATCGAGTGTTCGCTTGACTCTTTTTCTCGCTGACCGACCGGTTGAAAGACTCGCGTGCCTGCGCTCTCTCGGGCTGTAGGCCGGCAGTCAGCGGGACAATCGGGGAAGAGGAGATAAGATTATGGTGCAATTTATTGCAGTCGCTTTCCTTGGGCGGGCAGTTCACTTGAATCTTATTTCTTGGATTCTGGCGTCAGAACCCTATCGGCGACCGAGGGGCAAACCAACTTCTTGATGGACGGAGGAATTGATCTCTCGACGCGTCGGCGTCGCTCGTCCGCCGATAGTCCTGGGACCCATTCTCGATGGAGCCCATTTCACCGAAAAGCGAATGAACATGATCATCACCACATTAAATACCGCAATCTTCTGACCTGACTGAGACGAATGGTTTCTGCCCTCGCCTATCGCCCCGGAGGATCCAAGGATCTTTAGAGCTGCGTTGGATGTCATTCCCTTAAAATATTTGGGCTCCGATATTTTTTTCGATCGGGACCGTTCTACCGAGACTCAGTGTACGGCGCGTTTTGGAAGCGTTTGAAAGACCTGAGCGAAGGCCTCTGAACACGCCGAGGCGAGAGGAGGCTGAGAAACTATATAAACCCGCCATCGGAAGTGTGTCACGGAGCTAAATGGTGATGTTGCTTTTGCCGCCGCCGCCGCCTTTTCTCCTATAGCTCTTTCGCAAGCTCCCGCGAGTTCTCCTGCTGTTCCCGCCAGCGCTACCGGCGGCATCGTCAGGCGGCACAGTATTGGTGGTGGCGATGGATATATTAAACGGAAAAGCCAAACCAGCTCTGCGGCATTGCGCGACAAGCTCCTCGTTTGACCATTTTTCACTTGAACACATAACATTATTTCCGCCTACTGACAGCGCAGAGACATGCTGAGCGCCAGTGTAAGTGACTCTTTCGGCGGAGCTTCTATGCCCTGCATACAGTCGGACATGAAATAAATTGTAATCCGAACTGTTCTATGGCATCCTCTCTCGTTTCCGACAGCTGGAAAGGCATGTCGGCAAACAAGCTAATGAGACTGGCCCTGGAGGCGGATACTCCGGATGGCTTTGGATTCCTGATTCCTCGCGCCCTCAGCGGCTCATACTATATGGTCGGGTGATTCCGGCCGTCCATGAGTGTGCTTCCTTGCGCTCCGGGAATACTGCGGAATTCCCCTCTGGAGAGTTTGAGAATATGCCTGATCTTAAGTAGTCGAAATTCTACGCCACCACTTTTCTCTACGGGACGAGGGAAACTCTAATCGTTCTCTGACGATTCTAGTATAGGAATCAGCTCAGCTCTATACCCGAGAAAAAAAGGCCTTCCGAGACGCCATTACGAAAGGTTGGTCCAGAAGAATTGATATACGCAAGAAATTACTCTCCTCAGCCGACGAGGATCAGGATGATGAACAGGGCGAGAGAACGGAACACGACAGCTCTCCCGGGACGGTGACGATCATCGACGAATGAAAACGATTCCAATACTTCCTCAAAGAGAGTACCTTTCCCTGTATGGGTCCGGGCTCCAGTTCTCCGTCTCTTGCGTCGCATCCGAGAAACGTTGAGCTCGATGTCTTGGGGTTACAGGTGACAGCGGTGAATTTGCGCTAAGGAAGGGATACTCGATGAGGAGGAGCACTGCTGAGGAGGAGAACGACTCGTCCCTAGAAGCTCGTGAAAAAAACAGCGTCTGACTGTTGGGAAATTCACTCTCAGAGAACGATATTCTTCTCTTGGAATTATTCCTTCAGAGCGATGCGACTTGGGAGGGCTTTAATCAGACGATGGGGCAATGTTGTTATCTCGTCTAATTATGCGTTACCTCGAGGATTTCACACTCGATGGAATGTCGAGGTCAGAATACGTCTGTCGGAGAATTTTCGAGTCCGTGTGAACCCCTTGGGCGTTGTCGGACAACGAGTAAGCGGACTCACCGACGCCGTGCTCTCCTCCGATTCTATCCCGCTATAGAGCCGAAAATCCAGGAATCGATGAGAAACCTCTATGGGCTTTCGGTGAATGAAGCTCAACCCGGAGAAATTTACGCAGAAACAAGTCACATATACCAGTCTCTCTCAAGCGCTGTCTCATGACTTCGGAATGGATGTTATTCGAGTCATGAATCCCCGTCGCCTCAACGCACTAGCCGATCAACTGATTATTCGAAGCGCGAGAGGCAGAAGAGAAAAGACGAGGAAGAAGGGCGAACCAAGGCAAGCGAGCTAGCAACCGACCGACCGGCAAGAACTGTCGGAAGCGTTAAAGTTGAATGAGATATTCGAAACGGTCTCCAGGGTCACTCCGCGAGTCTTTCCATCTCAAGCTCGCTGCCTCAGGCTGGTTTATCCGGACACTCGCGGGACCGGTCGGTTGAACATTTTCAGAAAATTCTCTGTTTTTCTAGAATTAATTCGGGCGCGCTGGTCCTCAGACGAAAGATTTCAACTTGTTTTTTTCCGAGTCGAGCCCGCTGCCGTGCTCGCCCCGTTTCTTCTCGTGCCTCCGATTCTCTTTATCACTCGCTCACACGCGCGCGCGTTCGCGTCCCCCGCCGAGAGGAGCCCCGGTCCGCTCATGATCTTTCGATCGCTTCCGTCTCGGGATACTTTTCCCCTCCAGTCCAACTGGAGTCCACGCTCCAATTATGGCGCATCGAGCTCTTCCAGTCGGCTTAGAATTGCGGCGGGAGAGTACCTACTGCCGCGGCGCACCGCCGTCACCACCGCCGTCATCGGAGGTTCTCCCGATCATTTTCCACCGATCGATACCGGCTCTCCCGATACAGCTGACACGTCCAGGTGCGCCAAGTTCAGGAATCCGTTCGTCCGAAGTGTTTCCTTCTCGCAAAAACTCCATAAACCTGTGCAAACCCTCCGGGCGCTTCAGCCAAGGACCCGCAGAGAATTTCCTTTCGCAGGGATCATAAAACAAGGATCATAAGACGGTTTCTAGCCAGGCACTTCCGGGAGTGAATCTAGCTTGCGACGGGCAGGCGGCGGATGCTGGGATAACGAGGGCGTTGCGTTCCATTCCGGAAAAGAGCGTTCAAGGTCAGATAGGAGATTATGTTCCCGTTCAGAGCTGCCTTTCTATTCTCCAGAGCGTGAGAAGCCGCGATAGCTTTGCTGTCGCTGCGTTTCCGCCTCGGGCAGCCACGGCGACCCCGAGGAAATCGAGAATCCCTCAACATGGACCGAGGGATACTCACGAAGGCTCGACTTGCCTTACTCGTTGTCAGAGGAATCGAGATGAGACTTGGAGCAAATGCAGGCACGAACTCGCCGGCCTTGATACGGCCTCGATAGGGGCGCGTTGGCTCGTGGGATCTCGATGGGGACGGAGCTCATATCGTCCGGATTTATAGTGGGAACCTAGTTCACAGTGAATCCCATTCACCGGAGTCTTCTATTCTGCTGCGATAAAGACTAATAGACCCCCAGCTCCACAGATCTCTACGAAGAGCCGGCTTCATCCGAGAAAATCATTGTTAAGCAAGGAGATCGACACGCTCTAATGAGGGAAGTCTCGGCTCGCCAGCACGGATCGACCCGGCGAAGTTTCATTCGAAGCCATTAGCCCTGAACTCTAAGCTCCTATCTCAATTCAACCCCGTCGAAGCCGAATACGAAGCAGAACCACTCCATCTTATGGCGGCTCGGCCTGTCCATCGACAAGGAATGGGTTAGACGGCTGTGCCAGGGGCACTTCTCCTCAGCCACCCCACCTCAGGCTGCACATCTCCCAAGAGTACAGCCTTTGATAGAGGATATCGAATGTTCTCCGACGATAATTCATAGGCCAATGCAAGGAGCGTTCGAGACCGAGTGGTACACGGCTACGCACACTAGTCAGGGAAGAACCTACAGGAGGAGACATCAAGGAGTCCATAGACAAAGACCCCTCTCGCTCATCTCGAGTTCACTCACTTTGCATCAGTCACCCCATGCCCATCGTTTCCTGATACGTTCGCCCGAGTTGGGAACCTTCATCCCCTCTTCCCCTCTCGGGGTAGGGAAGCGAATGAGGGGGTCGCCCCAGCCGCCCACCACGGAAAACCACTCTCGATCCATACAAAATTCGTGATCCGAAGTATATACACGAAGATCTATCATGCGGCAAACTTGGCTATTAGCTTTGATCTATCTTCCGCGATCGGAGCCTGCGACGGTCGAATATGAATCCGTTCCACTGGTCCGGCAGTCGGTCGCTGTGAAGACCTGGTCCCGTGAAACCCTCATGGTAAGCCATTGAGTATTACTAGCTAGATCTTCCCCCACGATTCCGCCGAAGCCGCAAAGGCTTAGAGCCCAAAGAGAGGAGAGACCAGTCAGTCGGGCGAGCGGGCGAACGGAGTGACGGAGGCTGGGGCCGCGCAAGCGGACTGACTTGCTCACAGGCAGGCTGGCAAGGATGCCCGGCAATAATTCCTCGTGGGTCGGTATGGCGAGATTGAGAAACAGGATTAAGTCTAATTGGGCTGCCTCGTTGTCGCGTCCGCCACAATCGACACACCTACGAAGATTACTCAGAACCTATAAGCCGCAGCCACGACCATAAACTTTGATTCCTCGCGATCAACGCCATCGACTCCATCCCCTACATCACTTAATTCCATCTCCCTTTATAACCTGCGAGGGAGTCATTCGCTCCGTTGTGGCGGTGCCTGCGCTACACTCGAAGCATCCTGGAGCCATGAAGCGGCGAGAGCTCCTCCACGCAGGAGGAGTTGCTCCTCTCAAAAATACGATAGCTTCGATACCTTGTTTTGGATCTTCCTGCGGTCCTCCACTGAGGAGGGGGGGGGTCCCTGTGGAAAACGGCCGGGAATCGCGGGGATGTCCCGATGACGAACGCCAACAATTAGCGCGAGGCCCGTGATGATACATCGCGTCTGGGAGGCAAACGAAGTGAATCGACGTAACAAGGGTCTCGTTGCGAAAGTGGGTCCTATCCAATCAGCGGCGACGAGTGATCGCTGGGACGTTAGTGGAGTAAATTCCAAATCTGCGAGCCCGTCCCCCAGGCGGGCCATAAATTGGTGCTTTACCTCTTCCGTTCGGCTCAATGACGGCTATAATTTGAATTGATAATCCAACCCGCTCGTCGTTCTCTTCCTCTTGCGAATTTTTCCCCGGATCGGAATCATAGGAAAGGGGCTCACGGATGTTGAATTCCTCGTCGTCATCGAAGCCCTCATTGCCGGCTGACTGCCGGTCTGTATCATCGACCGGTCGTCTCCCCCCTCCTGCCGGACGGGCGGACGGACGGACCCACCCCAGTCGGTTATGCCATCTGCGCGTAACGAGCCATTGACTTTGGCCCCGTGTTCGAGCAGCTGGGAAGTGAGGACTGGGCACATAGAGGAGCCGTAAAAGGCAATAACTCAGTGCTAACAGTTCACACCTGAACGCTCGTCGCACGTCACAAGTCCCAGGGCCCATGGGCTCCATCTCCCGACTCGTGTTCTGCTGTCTATTCCGAAGGGATCCGCCGCGCCGTAAGAATTCCCCTCATGATTCATGCCAATTGATCATGATTCCGACGAGTTTCCAGAACACGAATCTCGGAAACTTCCCTCCGCACCCGGAGACAACTTCTACGCTCCCTCCCAGACCAGCATCTGATGAGATTTTATCCAGAGCCGGCCTCGCTAGCGGTACCCGCGAGAGAATACTCGTCCCGCGCGCGCAACAGGAGAACTCGCGAGGGTGGTAGCTCGCCCTAAAAAAGACCCCGAAATTCCTCAACGTCAGGTCCCATGCTCAGTACTCGTTGAATAGAGCGACCCGGTGAACAGAGGCTTGCTCGAACGCGGTGTTGACCTCGGGGTGTGAGGTGATGCGGGAGCGTCGGTGATTCCCCGACGGCAGACGCGGTCGCTGTCAATACTATCCACTGACGGCAGGAGGCGAGCATCGATCCGCTCAGCGCAGCGCTCGAGAAAGCGGAGCTGGTTCCTGTTTATGGTTACAACGTTGATCCTGGGGACTCCTGAGTCAGTCACCGTTCCCCGGCTCACTCTCAGGAAGTCGGCTCGAGTAGCCGCATGAAGCACTTGCGGAGCGGCGAGTCGACGAAATTGAGCTCCGGAGAGAAGTTGCCAAAGAGCAATATGTTTCCTGCCTGACGCCGCTTCGTGAGAGTCGACTCGACGTCATTACATCATGCTCGCAGTGGAGCGAGCCAGGACGGTCGCAGCAGTTACGGTCTCAGACATTGCTATTTCTCAATAACACATCGATGTTGTCCCCATTATGGTTTCCATTCCCCGTTCCAGTGGCTCTGTCGAAAGAAGCCTGGAGCAGCGTTGTGTCTAACATGATAATAACACAGGTTGAGAAACACGAGCTCTCACAATCAGAGATAGATGTTGAAAGCCAAGGGGGTAGGGCGAGAGCCGAGACTGTATATGACTCTCGTACGCACTTCGAGAGCTAGAGCTCGGAAATCTGAGGAACTATGCACAGTTGATGCCGCTCGCTTTTCGTCACCGGGGGCATTCCTCCTAGTCTTCGCGGACGGCGTGCTTGGTACGTTGCTACGACGAGAACGAGGCATCGACACAGGAGATCTAAGTAAGAGAATGAGAGTGGAATAAAAGGTGGGCGGCTGGGGCAAAAAGGCGCCGCCACTTCGAAGAAGGAGGGTCGAGAGTCGAGAGCAACACGGGCCATGCAAAGAATAATTGACAATATGGTCGTAGTGCCATCGCGAGCAAGGTGGAGGAATGACTGGCCGCTCCTCTCGCTCTTAGGAGGTGGGAAGCTAGGAAGAGAGCGGAGACAGAAGACTAGGTGGGTGCATATGATGCGGACACGTGATCAACGCTGCAAGTCTGTTTGCACTCCTTGTTCGAGGTGTTTCGCTCTCTTTATCGTTCTTCTAGCATTGTCGTCCCCCTTTGATCCCCTTAGATTGGCCGCTGCACGATCTCCAGCGAATGCACGGGACGACTATGGGCAGGGATTCAGCCATAATCCCTGCTCCCCTTGGGAAGATTGCGCATTGTCGCACATGTTACACCGTCTCGAACGACCATCGAGCAATTTCAAGGGCTTCCCCTTCTTCTCTCCGTCTGTTAGTCTAAGCTTGTGGGAAAATGCAGATGAGCTGGATTTGTCGACAGGAGCGCGACAATTCGGAATCAGAGCCCATCCTCCACTCCTCGCCCTACTCAACTCTCATTCTAACGGATTTTTCAATCAATCTTCGGAACACCGACCCTTGCCGAACTCGCAGCCCAGAGAGAACTGACCCGTTGAGGTGTCTGCTTTCAGAGTGAAATGGAATGACATCCATAAATTATGTTCGCCTAAGGATACTCTCAACGCTTTTGACAGCGATACATTATTATTGTAGGGTCGCCGTCTTCTTTTTTACGATTTTCACTGGGGAATTTTTCGCGCGAGAAGAATTCGTTTCTCGAACCGAGGAAGTAATTCAGGGAGAATCAGAGGCGAGAGATGTAAGGCAATTCGACGTACGTCTCGCTTTACCGAGAGACATGCCTCACGCCATAGGAGCGAGGCTCCAGAGACTATCATGCGACGGATAATCACCGATATTGCGCACCGGTCGGATACACAGCGCAAATCTATGTATGTATGTATATCCGGATTGAGGGAGCTCTAAATGAATTCTTTCCGCCGTGATAGGCTTGACAGTTATTGTAGCAGCAATCCTAATCGTAATAAGCAGAATACCTTGAGTTTTCCCTACCACGCACCTATTCAGCAGGTGGGCTTCGGAAAGAAACCGCCTGGAAGAGAGTTTTCCATCGCGGCCCCTGCATTTTTTGCTCCGACGGAGCATTCGGGTACGGAATTTGCGAGGACGATTCGACATTGTGAAATGTAACGCGACATCGAGCCGATCCGGCGACAACGGCGCGGCGTTCCCAAAGGGTATACTTCATTTTTTGTGTGAGTCTTCTTGATCCTCTTTTTCGCGTCCCGGTTGTCGTGCCCTTTATCCCGAGATCTATTCCAGTCGAGGGACCGAGAACGCCTTGATGGAATAACCACGTGTAGGCATAACCTGGAAAAAAACATCTTGCGAATGGAAATGAGCGTTTGTCTCTCAAGAGCATCAGGGGTGGCTCGATTTCCGGAGGGAGATAACGTGGATATAATGTGTTTCTCCGCTCTCTGCATCCATCAGGAACGGCTTCGCTAGAGGTCGAGAACGTCGCGGTCGAGCTAGGAGATGAAGAAGAAGTCGACAACGCCGACAACAACGAGGATGCCGTAGGAGCGGCTTATTGTTCTAGTAGGTCGTCGTTCATTATTGTTAATAAAGTCTCCCTTAATGATAGAGCTCGAAGGTGGAGTATACTAGACATTGAGGTGGTCTTCGGTTCTAAAATCACGAACAAACAACAACTCCATTCCTTCCCTCGATCATTATCAGCTCATCCATCAGGAGGATGATGACCTAGGCCTTCGTGGGTCCATGGCTCCCTCTGTTCCATTCGTTATTTGTAACTCGCAATCGACCTCTCCCTCAATTCGCGAGTCTAGACGGCCGAGGTAATTCTTTCTCACGACTGATGGCGGCTCCCATCGGCTCTTGCGATACCATAGAGTAATTTTTTCGACCCAGGAAAATATCCATGTGTCGCATTGAATTGACAGGAGCGCTAAGCTCTCGACCCCCGCTTCCTGATTTGCACGATTGACATTTTAAGACAAAAATCAAGTTTCGATGTCGGGATATTACTGTGGGAGAAATTTCGGGGATGACCATCCAGAGGGGTCCGGTAGGCAGATCATCCATCTGGGATGGAAGATATATCGCTGAGCGTCGTCTGCAATTGCGCGTCCGGAAACCTCGGAGGCCACGCCGCCCGCTCTCTGCGCTAGCGTGTTCTGCTGTCCGTTCCCCGTTGCGAGCACAATCTCTCCGCGATTCCGCGAATCATCGATACTTAAAATTATCGACATTTTTTTGTGTTTCCCGTTCGGAGGTTGCTCGGCTTGTTTGTTGGCGCTCTCCGTCTAGATTGTCCGACGATTTTCCTGATTCGTTGGAGTTTTTGCCTCGTTCGAGAGAGCATCTCGAGGGCGAGGGACCGATGTCTTTCCGCATTCTCGCAATGGGCTGACATCAAGAAGTGCGATGCGCTCTCCATCTCAAAGCAGCAGCTCGGCTCATTCATTCGCGCTCCGATTTCCCTTTTTTGTTATTTCCTTTTGCCTTCTGCGCTGTGAGTATTCTCGCTGATGTTCACCGACATTTGTCTGCGCCGATGAGCGTCCGTGATGGCCAGCCGCGGCCTTCGCCAATAGGGATCAGACCACCAAAAGAGCTGTCTAACGAGCTGAGTGAGGCGATGCTGTCGATACGAGCTCTTTTTCCGTGGTGTTTCCGTCGAAACTTCCCGCACTCGCAAGGCGGAAGGGCCTCTGAAAAACACGTGAAGGATTAGTCCCGGTGTTCATGAATGTCCTCCATCCGACAGAATCCTTCCGCAGATCGATTCTTCCACTGACTGAGCGACAGTACAGACGACGACAGCCCATTCAGCGGAGCAGATAACCGTTATTTGTCTCTATCCAATCCAATTACCACGCTCGGAATCCTGGCGGTGGCCGCCATCGCTGCGTGCTATGGACGGAGCAGCAGCTCGATCCTTTCAAGCTCCGATTGCATCAACCGTAGACAAACTCAGAGGATAATTTCACGGACTTCTGGCTAGGGACGAGCTCCATCGAAAGTTTTTCTCGATCAAGCAATGCTCTTGAATCTCAATGAGAGCGTTCTGCTCGGCATCCGTGTTTGGTCTCCCGGTCCTGAGTCGTTTCCCCGGAATGATTTCCACACTGAGCACTCGTCCATTCTTCGGGAGCCGTGTAAGAACATGTTTTGAACGGTCGCTCTGCTGTTGACCGACCAACGCGACGCCGCTTCGCATTGGAAGACCGACTCCGAGCAGTATTTGACTCGGGTCCCGGAATTAAAGACATCTCGCCCGAGCATCGATCGACTGATCGGTGGCGGCGGTGGTCTGGTCGAAAACACGAATCGTACGAGAGACTTCCGGAGTGCTAGACGTAATCAGAAATCAGCGCCGCGATTCTCATTCTGTCCTGCGAGCTTCGTCGACGACTCCGTGTATTCATTGGCGGCAATCTTTTAAACCGGTTGGCTGGCTGGTTCCTGAAGGGCATCGGCCCTGCGACGACCTCATTAGTCTGGCTCCTCTCGTTGTTGCTGCAGTTTGAACTTTGCCAATAATCATTCGCGAATGGTCCGGATTCGGAAGAGGCGTACTTCGTTCGGCGCATCGTTTGAGCAAATAGACGACCCACATTACGTAGGACAGGCCTTTGGTTTGGACTCAAAATGAGACGGGAGAAAAATTTAAAGCGGAAATCGTTAGTGCTCCCTCTCGGAGAGGTTGAACGGTAGCAGCGGCGACGTTGAAAACGACGCCCGCCCATCCCGATGAGAACGAGCCTATACGAGAACAGAGCGCCTCTGAGGACGGGCGGACAGGACAATAAATTAGCGCTGATAATTACTTTAGTACAAAATTAGGAGCTTCCTATTCTCATTGGAAACGGCTCTTCCTCTCGTGGTCTGTGGGGTCGCTGTCTATCTTCATGTCCACAGCGAGCCATACTGCACACAACGACTCCAGCCGTAAACATTGGAATGAGACAGCAGCCAAAAAAAATAGCTGTTCTCTCAACGTCGGTCTCTCTTCCAGGGCAGCGGGGGAATAATTCGACGGAATTACTTCTGCCGCCCACTGAACTTCTTCGCCCCCAAATGGAGAAGATCGGAGGGAAATTCGGATCTTCACACGCTCGCTGTGGTTGAGCGCGTCGGGATCTGCATCGCTGTACATACTACGGGAATGGTGGCATGAGGACGGTGGGATTATGCACAAGCCCACGTCTAATGTGGATCTGATGGAAGCTTTCAGGACCCGTCCTCCAAGCGTTTCCTGACGCCAGCTCACACCGCTAAACGAGAGGTATCCCCCAGATTCGAGGAAATGCCACCCATACGGAATCACCCGCAAGAAAAAAAAGGATCACCCCACCCACAGGACGGAGAGAACGCCGAGGAACCGGGTTCGGACTACGGATGTCGTCTGCCGGTAGCTCTTCTCGCCCTTCCTCGTTTTTTTTCTTCTTTTCGCCGCGCTCTTCTCTGAGCCTGCTTGTCGGTGTCTGCCGGATGGAGCAAGCAACGGTAAAAGGAACGATGATAATAAATATTAATGGCAGTTTTGTCCCCATGGTCCATCTGAGGGAGGAAGGAAGGAAGAACGGACGGGTCCACGCTGGGACCAACAGCCGGACGAACGGATCTTCACTCGTGAGAGCTCGTGCTGTAAATGGTTTTCAATTACTCACACACGACGCCCCTAGGAAACGGCGCTCGATGCGGGGAGTCCAAGCCGGGAAGAGAAGGGCCTCGGGCTGTCTAACCTGTTCAGGAAATTGCATCGAGAACCAGCCTACTCGGGAGTCGAGCTGGCCTGTTGTGGAGTGAACCGAATACGCGCAGGGTGCTTGCGTTTTCATGAATTGTGCGACAAAGTTTCAAGGGACAGCAGACCCATGCCGGCTTTCGGAGCGGAAGACCAGGCAAACTTTCTGCATCGTCATCTTGCTCATGTACCGGAGCCGTACCGCCAACGATGATGATGTCATTAGGCAGCCGCAAGGGAGATGGACTCATTTGAAGAGGGGAGAGCGACATCACGTGGTGAAGCGGAGAATACGTGGAGTTCCAAAGGTCATTCCGATCAAGCGAATGAGCGCTCGGTTCGACGCAGGCTCCGGGACACGAGATGTCAATATTACCCCCAGTTTCTCGGTATCTGAGCTCGGACCGGAAAACCGTCCGGAGATCTAGCCGACCGACCATCGATTGAGGCTCTCAGGATCGGCGCAGTGGAGCTAGTCCGATGTTTCGGAGAAGATTCATTCCATTTTCCGGCGAGAGAGGCCTCCGCTTTTCCGCTCCGGAGCCTGTTCTACTGAAGGACACGCTGCAGGATGTTACGTTCCCATTTTGCCCTGCACGGTTTTCCCACTGCCGTGGCCGCCGCGTTCCCTTTTCCTGCCGCTCGTCAGCTGTTGCAAATGAGCTCCAGGAAAAAATGCTCTACGTTTTGCCGTCCATGCTGCCACGGCTGGCAGCGCTGTTGTTCGTGTTGCCATCCAAGATAAAAGACTCGGTATTTGTGCGACACACAAGGAGGAACAAGGCCGAAGGAAAAATTCGCGGTTGAAGATGGAAACGAAGAAGCGAATTCTTGCTGGTCCTCCTGAGCTGTCAGATGAGATTTGGGTCTGTGAGGTTTCTCGCCGGAGCGGGGAGCCTGCTGGCTTGCGAGCCCGCTCCGCCGGACTCCCTCGACGTAAATCCGACCGAAGCGGTGTAGTAGTATGAAATATGTGCCGCTGTGGGACGCTTAATAGAAGCGGTGAAATTCTTGGGCCCACAATTTCCGCGATTGAAAGCGCTCCCCAGCGTTTAGTGAGGATGCTCTGCGTCGGGGACAAAACCTCCTAGAGAAATAGCGGGTCGGCAAATGACGCGGAGAAATGACGTGGACTTGCGATTCCATGCGCGAAGAGGAACCTTCCTCATAAGAATCTCCCGTCTGCTCACGTGGGATGGGGATCGCTGTCGTTCATTCGAATTAGGATACTATTTGCCCGAGTAAGATACTATGGTCTTTGACGTTTTTTGACGTCAAGGTTAGCCGCCTCTCTTCGATCCGGCATTAGCGGCTCAAGCGGCAGCAGCATTCGTGCGGCCTCGTATTTCCGTACACGAATCTACTCGATATACGTTCTTCCTGATTGTGAGTACCCTGGAACGAGATGGAGTTTCCCGCTGGAGCTGCTTTGGCCGCGGTCTACTGGCCGAACATTCTTGGCAGATACATACTAGTCTATGCGGTCGCCGGTAGAGGTGCTGAGCTAGTAATGGGCTTCGAAAGAGTGGCTAAATATGTACCCAGCTTATAAACACAGTTTGCGCATCTCCGAGAAGAGGCTGCCGGGCGGTGGTAAAATCCATATCAGACTTACAAGACGCTGTAGTGAGGCTTGTTGCGCGTCTCGCGCTATTGCAGTTGGCTAGAGGTTTCGCATATCGTGTCGAGAGCCTGGCGCGGAAATATATCCTGCCTTCCGGGAAAGGAACACGCACTAGATCCTTGTCCTGTGCGACCGGGAATACGCCTTTAACGGTGACTCCCGCCGACTTCGGAATGGCAAGTTCACTGAGGAATAAATAGCATTTTGGCGAGTTTCGAAGTTCCAGCGATTCTCCGGCGGGGTAGGTCTGTGCTCCGTGTTATATATACGCGTTCCCTCCGGAAGCGAACCGAGTCCACACGAGTCATTTTTTCACAGCGTTCATATACTAGTGATCAACTCGAAATCGACATCGAAATTTGATTCGGTAGCACGGAGGAGATAAGCTGCATTCACGGGACGTCTTGTCTTAGGGTTGAGCGTGTTGGAGTCAAGGGTCTCTCTCGTACAGCGTTCAAGGAGCTTTCGGAGACTCATTCACGACTAATCCCCGCGGAAACCTCGTATCACTCGCGACACGAAGTGTTTGTTGAAACTCGATCAACAAACGATTACTATGATCATGTCGGCGCGAGTGAACTTGGCTGTTTTCCATACAGAGAGAGAAAGATCATTCATTCGACAGGGAGAGGAATGTTCCATTCTCTCCCGATCGGATCGTTTCCGCCAGCAGCTGCCGAGCTCGCTGGAAAGTAATATTCGGTCGGTCGGAGACCTCCGCCCGAGTTTCTACGCAAGGAATGAAACTTGGAGCGCAGGTTTTTTTGTAACGGAGAGTAGCGATCGTTTCGCCGATTCTAACTAGCTCCGTAAATCCTCTTTCGCTACCGTTCATTCTCTGACAGTCGTTCTCCTCCAATCCCAAGGAATCAGTAGTTCAGAGGAACCCCTCACAGATACCTAGCTCATGGAAGCTTGTTTCCGAACGAAGACTTATATTGAGACACTTGAACTCATCTCCATATTATGTATCGAATTCGGAAACGAAGAGGCTACTAGGTACATGGATGATTGTGTTTTTGAATCGACCTACGCTCGGTCGTACTCAACGATTGAGGAATTTTCCATATGAATCTCGAGCCCTCCTACATTCTATTCATCGTTCGCTTACCGACTTCCACGACCGGGGACCGATGGGAGGAAAATCTCCGGGGAACAGAGAGGAAGTTCTACGGCCGGAGCGCGGAGGGACCTGTTGACGATATTGTGATCACTCCAGTCAAGCCAGATGATCCATCGGAAATTTGCGTCGAGAACCATCAAAGAGTTCCCGAAGAGCCGTAGTTCTCTACTTTCCTCTTGATCCATTAACGTAATACTTTTTCGGGAGAAAGGTCAAGCCTTCGATCGAGAATTTATCCTCGTAGGAGGTCCTTCTTTGGTAGGAAGCTGCCCTTCTATTCAGGAGTCGGGAAAACTTTCTTCGGACTTGAGGGGCTTTCTCCACATGCCTTTATCATCGAATGAACCCTTAGTAGGCATAAAGTCCCTACAGCCCTCCGCATGCTCCTGAACCTTTTTAGAAGAGGACCTCATATACGCGCTCGATGGAACTCTCTAGAACGTAGAGGGAACTTCGAGTTGAATTTTAAGTTTCCAAGGTCGAAGGTTCCCAGGGAACTTCGGCTTCTCAGTTCTTCATAAACACCGCTGACCCTGACCTTCCAAAGCAGAACCTGACCTGCAGAAATACGCCGAGGAATCCAATATTTCGGCCGGAATCGCTCTAGATGGGGCTCTGGAAAACTCTCAGCGGTCCTCAGGAAACCTAATAGAATACGAACCCCCAGCTCAGGACTGGTAGTCTGACCGGAATATAAGGTGATCCAGGGGCTCTTGCAACGCGACAGTCTCACCTAAAATATCACAGAGCTGGGACCTTGAGGGATCGGTCTGTGCAGGCAGCCAGCGGAACTGAGCAGACGGTGATACTGGAACTAATAGGAAACGCTTCCCTCTGAGACTACCTCTCAAAAAGTGAGCCAATAACTCTCGAGATCCGCCTGCGTCGGTCGGTATGTCGATGACGTTCGCCCGCTACCTCGGTCGCTTGGCTGATTCTCAGCGTGGGACGCCTGACTGCGCGGAAACTGCCTACCCGTGTCCTCTCCCGGCGTCTCGAGGCAGACTATGAAGACTGGATCTTTTGCGTGGGTGGCCGACTCCGTTCTTGCTCGTCACTCCGGACGCTGAGGCTTCAATGTCACTCTCTTTCCGATTGTTCGTGAGCGCCCGAATCGTAGATCCCTCTCGTTCGACCTACGAAGGATAACAGAGCTTTTACAACTCACTTAGAGACTGTTTTCCTCTTAGCAGTCCGTCCATTGATCTCGATTTCTCCTAGTAGTCTCATCTCACTCAGCATAATGGGGGAGCGTCGCTCCAGCAGCATATCTTTGCAATGGAGTCGTCTACGTGGGCGTTCGGCCAGGGCGAACTTCTGGGCCGGCCGGCGGGGGGCTGGCCGGCTTGCCAGCGAGGTGGTCGTCCGGGCAGAAATGGGGACGGGAAGTCGACGACTAGCTGCCTCGTTGGGTTCACCAGGCCCCCCCGGACCCCGCGGGTCTTTCCTGCCTCTTTGTCAAGCGATGCGGCAGAGCCGCTGGCAGCGGCAACAGCACAGCGGCGGCAGCGACGACGACGACGACAACGAGACAAAGAGTGACCCGACCGTGGACGTCAGCAAGGACATTTGCATCTCAAAGAAACAGCTCTGTCGAGCCGCGTCAGAGCTGACGAGATCTCAACGAAGAACAATACTCCTCACATTTCGCTCGACGCTCGTATCTCCTCTGCTGCTAGCAGTAAAAGCAGGACGAGCTTGGCAGGCAGGCTGCTTCGCTGCTCTCCTTCGGTTCACCCAAACGCCACGAAGTTCCCGTAGGAACGGAAGTGGGTTCTATCCCTGGTGTTCCGTCAGCGGATTTCCCGTCCAACTCCCCCCAATTTTCCGGTAGACATACGGTGGTTACTCCGTGTTTTTTCCGAGATTGGGGGAACCCGAAAACATGCTGTGTCGTATTGTCAAGGAATACGCGAATAGTTCGACAAATGGTCAAGATTTCCTTCATCGAGTCCCTTGTCTGATCTACGCTAGGGAACTGAGACAGGGGGGGGGGGGCGATGTAGGGGCGGGAGGGAAGTCGTCGTTCGAGGTCCGGGGATCGGGAGGCAAAAATCAGATTCTAGCCTGGCTTCCCGTCAAGTTAGCCGTGTTCGGCGGCACTGTTTTAACGACTACAGATGTCTGTCTCGCAGATACGTGTCTCTCTGGTCTGACTGAGTTCAAAGGGAGCCTCAGACCGCCGCTAGTTCAGAGAGCCCCAATACGTGACCTGTTGTGACATGATTCGGCAGTGAACGTCCGACTCTCGAGCGTGTTCCCCCAAATCGCGACTCAAACTCAAGCAACAATGCTCGAGCGTTCGCGTTGATTCTGGTGACGACTTCTATGGATCTGAGCCGGATTCGAAGTATCACGGCGAAACTCTCTAAGAATCTTCGAGGGAGATTCGATTGAATTTCCTCCTCTCGAGCTCGATGAGGTTCATCCCGCGACGGCACCCTTGCAAAACGCAGAAACCATCGGCTTCCTTCCAACCGACCGGCTCAGTAGGGAAGGAAAAAACGAGTTTTTTTTGCAAAAGATCCTCAATGACGAAGCAACCATATGAAATCGATATCGGCTGTGATATTCCCTCGGGCTGAACATCTAAGAGCCGATTGCATGTCCCAAGATGGAGGAAAGGAAGGAAGGAGGCCAGGCAGGAACACAGCGGGCCGCGGGGAACGTTCCGACGGCACAACGGGGAGGAAGGAGACTGCAAGGAAACGGCAGACGAGGCATCCAATCTGACTGTGGCTGCTTGGCGCCGGCAAGTCTATTGGCCGAAAGACCACGAACCGGCCTCTCGAGCAACTCCTCCAATCAAAGCAATCCATTTCAGGGCTCACCAACCCACCGCGGTAACAGCAGTCCGGACTGCGTGGGAGAACAATGATTTAACTGCAACTTTTCCGAGTAGATTTGTCGGCAGAACAGATTCTCCCTTGGCAGCGAGTCGTACAGGGAAATCCCTGTCTTGGTCGTCGAGGCTTCCTACCGCGCCTTCGTTTATTCCCCGACGTATCGCGTCAGAGATAGCTTCGACTTTCTCTCCTCGAGTTTCCTGGTGTCATGTAAATGAAATTCATGATTCCCGATGCTCTTCGATCCCGATGGAGTCTTTCCCCGTGGAGGATCACAATTTATAGAACGATTTTTGTCGCTCGCTTGCCGTGGAGGCTGCTCCCCGCAGCTCCGATCACAGATTTTCGACGGAGTCTGACGGTCGGAAGGAGATCTCTGCGATTTTCTATCATATTTCCCTGCCGGGAGCTTCGGGACTCGATGAGCGCAATAGAGAAGGGGGCGTGATACGTTGCGCAGGAGATGATGACGCCGCCGCCCGTCCGTCGCCGTTCTCTCTTGAACGTCGCTGTCGTTCAATTCGAATCACTTTTTGATTCCTCCTAATAGGAAAGGACACTTGAAGGAGCCGGGGGAGAAAGTGGAAATTCTGCAGCGGCATCACAGTCAGTTGGCTGTCACTTCGTGGCCGACCTTATCGAAGTGTCAATCATTGTGAGGATTACCATCTCTCCGTCCGGCGGACGATGCGGCGGCGGCGGCGCTGCTCTTATCCTTCGATTTCTCCCTCTTTCGTCCGTTCATTCCCTTGTTCAAATTGATTCAAAACTGAGTCATCCCTCGCTCCCGATCTAAGGGACGACTAGGAAACTTATCTCAGATTAGCGATAATCCCCCTTACAGCGAGCGAACGAGCGCGCGACCGACCGACTGACGGGGAGGGGGGAGCTGGTCGACCGGTGGGTCCACAGAGCGACGAGTGATTCGAAAACGATGTTGTTTCGACGACGACCGAAGCCCAGGGCTGTTTCGTGTTTAGCCAGAGGAAACTGAGCTCGTTCCCGATCGGGTGGGATGGAATTGAGGAAACGCCGCAAGAGAAGTCCGAGGTGCTGCGTAGGAGATACAACGAACTCGGTTCGAGCGACGGTCCAGAGTACAGAGGACTCGAGCGAGACCTCTCGACCTTTTCCGCCCGAATCTCGTTCCATGACTGAATATCAGACCCGGAGACCCCCTCGCGCTCGGGAAGCCCGTCCCGAGTCCGCATCAGGGATCGAAACCCCTCCCCTCTCCCGATGTAGATGTCCGGTCTCGCTCGAGTCGCGGCAATCCACCGACTAGAGTCATGAAGTGAATTGCACGTTCTGGACGAGGAGCGCAGAACGCGCTGACCGCTCATCAAGCCTTCACATCCGCGGGCGTCGAGCCGGATGAAACGACAAGGTCCCGTCTGACGGTCTCGTTGCGGCCCCTCTGTTTGTTGGTACACAAAAGTGGTGTCGCGACCGGCCGAGGCCAGGTCGACGGGCCCGAGCTGGCGGAAGTTGCAGCAGAGAATCGGAAAGAGTCGAGCTCGACCCCGATGCTCAGCACTCCATACCGAGCGGAACGGGAGCAAGCGGAACGAGAAAAATGAAGTGGTGATTTCCTTGAAGCGGACAAGAGCTTGAATTTCCGTACCCGAGTGAAAGTTTCGAAACCCCCGGCCGGACATACAGGACCAGATATAGAGTTGCATGTCGGCGCTTGCGCGCGAGATTCTTCGCAGCCGTGCGCGAAGAACCACAGCGGAACATAAATGCACTCGAAGCGGCGGCATTATAGTGTCGTGTTACCCCGGTCGGCCTGCGTCGGGGTTCTGAGGCTGAGGCAAGCGTTCCGAGCGCTTTCGGCAATACTGATCGAACGACCTTCGGGCCAGCCAGCGCCGCAATCGAGAGTTTCGCGGAGACCCCACGGAAAAAGGACCGGAGCGAAAATTTTTTCATTCGGATCGCTCAAGCGCGATCATCAATTCGGTGGAGAATAAATGAGAATCAACGCAAGATTGAGAAAGCGCCGTCGGCCCCCGCCCTTCTCGGCCGGCGGGGGGTGTGGAGAAAATAAATTGAAAGACCAGACACGCTCTTCATGGTGTAGACACTGGTGTCGATGGACGGACGTGCCGACAGATCGGCAGACGTATCGTAGGAGACTGGTCTGACGGAACGGATTCTCCGCCAGCGGCTTGGCGTTCCCACTGCCGCTCCCGCTGCTTCTGGTCGGCTCCATCAGCTGATAACAGCCGCAGTTCAGCCGCTTATCGGCAGCCAGCGTCCTCCCAACTTTGTTGTTGTTGTTGTTGCTGCCGTCGTCGTCGTCGTTTTGTTGTCGTTGGTGCCGTAATCGCCTTAACGGCCAGCCTCGAAGAGCAAAGGGTCTAACGCGTCATTAACGAACGGCACGGAGGCTTTCTATGCCTCACACGGTTCAGCTGAGCCGTCTGTCCGCCCGGTCTGTCTCAGTCCATGCCCGCTACCGATCCGTCTAGCGGCTGGCACGAGTGATCTCACGATTAGATCGCAACGACGGGGTCGGGAACGAAGGCGGCGGCGGCAGCTCCCTCCGGTCCCCGGTCAAGTTTGCTTCGTTTGTTCTACGGACTCGTTGCATAGCGGCGAAGTTCTCGGCGAGCGAGACCAGTAGTTTCGTTAAGTACCATCTTACTACAAGCACGCACAATGAGAACACAACAGACAGAGAGGCTCGGAGCGGCTGCGCGAAAGGACGAACAGGGTCGGGCGTAACAGACCGAGCAAATGGAAAACGCGCAACATTTCGCTTCTCTTGAAGTTAAGTAAGAGCTCGAGAGAGGCCAGAGCACCGAAAGTTCGTTCACCCGCCTGCTCGGAGTGTCCTGAACTTTGCGGGGGACTCCCACTATCCCGGACCTTCGGGAACTTCCCCCGACGCAGCGTCGGTAATAATAAGCGTTTATAGAAATGTTGAGAGTGCAGCCGGTTCCGGAAACGCAGAATCGAGAAACCCAGAGGCCGTCGCCACACGGGAATTATCGCGGACAATGAATTCTATCACAGGAGAGAACGTCCCTGAGCCCGACGACAGGGACGCTGACGGTCAGAGCCATCTACTTCCGTCTCTAGGAAAACAAGCTTCTGCCAGAAAAAAATCTTTCGGCATTCGCTCCTAAGAGCTTATGCGTGTTCGCATCCGTCACCTTGACACTATTGTTGTGTTGCCGTTGCCGCTCTTGCGTCGTTGCTGCAGAGGTTGTCTTCCGCTATTTTTGACGAAGGCAGAATTTCAGTCTCCGCCCGCTTTTCCGTCCCGATCGCTGCCACCGCCGCTCCCCTTGACTGTACGGGCTCCTCCATGGCCCGAGAGTGACGTAATTGTTTGGTAGACCATTCGACGACCGAGTGAACCAGTTGCTGCCTCGGTGAGCTTTGCGCGAAAGGAAAAACTCGTTGTAATGACCACCGGTTCTGACTTCATGCGTGCCTGCGTCTTCGCGTGCCAGCCAGCCAGTGAGTGACCCCAGTGTGATCAAGCGCGAGCGTGTCGCACTCGCGAACAAGTGCCAGTCGTCACGAAGCGTTCGCAGACCCACGCCGGACTTCGCTCTAATTGCAGCTGCTGGTGTAGCTGCCGCGGAATCTCTCTCCCGTCTCTCATTCCGCCTGTGACCACAAGGCTCTTTGTTTGTCTCGGGCTCATTTTCTGTCTGACGTTCGCGTACACCTCACTCGCACTTCAGTTTCTCTTTGCAGGTCTCTCGTGGAGGAGCAAAAGGACGTCGCGATGGCAGAAGCGAATAACTGCAAGGGTGATGTTACGTCACGTAATTGTCGCTTTGAATGCGCTTCCGACTCTTCGCCCATTCACATTAGGCAATACACGAGCGAGCGAGCGAGCAAACTGACACCGAAACGTTATGAAACACATGGCGCCGAGAAACGTCGCGCCGTAACCGCGCCATCGGCAGGTCTTGATGTTATTTTCCGAGACGAAAACTACGCTCGTTCCATGGCGAGCTTGATCGTCAATGTGCCTCTGCGATGGATCTGGCCCAAGCCTCTCGCGACCGCGATTGCTGGGAAAAGCAGGACTCGACCTGGGTCCATTGTCCATCGTAGGAATCGAAGACGTTGTTTCTGGAAAACTGGTCAGCGTGCCACCTCGATTTGTCATCGCCATTGAAACTAGGGATACGAATGAGCCTGGAGATTCCCTTCGTAGATCGAACGGAAATGAGTCTTGCCGAAAAATTTGAGAGCACGACGTAGCACAGCTGCGACTTCAGCGAGTCTTGCGGGGCTACCTGTGCGTCCGTTACACAAGGATTCTCCCTCCAACGCTTCCGGGGCGGCTGAACGCATTTCCTCGAGGATTCGGGTTGGAAGATTCATGCAGTCGGCGAAATTCGCACGTCCCGGCCTAGATCTTTCCGGGTGTTGTGTTTCCCCGGATCCGCCCGTCAGTGTATGACTTGTCATCCGCGGTTCGGGACGTCGAAACAACGACTGGGCGAAGAGTTTCTGCCAGGACAATCCACTGGAAGAGAGGCGGCAATGAATCCCTCCTCCGGATCCAGAATCTAATAGGCGTCCATCTCTGATCGGAGGGATCAGAAGCGGTCGCGTGAAAATTGTGGACTCCATCCGGATCTTATGGAGCAGAGATCTCGCTGCCATCCTCGATTCTCCGCCCAACGCAGGAATTTAAGGCTTTTGCTAAGCGAGAGACTATACTTCCTTGCAATTGATGTAGGTAGGTAGATGAATTAATTGAGCATTTGAGCAATTTTGAATTTATCATCCACCCTGCGGAAAGGCATGGGAAGGCCGACGAGACAGGTTCCTCACTCATATTGTCCACGAGTGGTGCTGGAGACCTTGAGATCACTTGGATATCTATTCTCAAGACGACGAACGTCGACGTCGCTATCTCATTCCGGGGGACGATTCACCAAGGATAGCCGAAAATGTTCGAGATTCTCCATTGATGATTCAGCTCTGACATTCCCATGCGAGATGAAAGCGCCGTAAAGCCGGTGCTAGATTTCGGATTCGCCAAAAAGTGACCAAGGCTTCCCTTCAAGAGCAAGCGGAGTTGGCTCATGATGTCTTCCTAATCATAATATTCAGGAGGACATCACGCGCGATATTCTTCAGTCCTATAGACGCTTCTATGGCGGACTACTCTCGACTTGCTCCGGATTTTATGGATTCAGGCTCGCGTGCTCGAATGTGTCGCGAGAAATCTCTCGTGGAGAGCTTCGACCCCGATTTAGAGTTTAAAAAGTTCTTATTGGAGAAATCGGTGCAGAGAGGGCTTCTTTACGCGATAATATCACACATGCCCAATCAGTGCAATCGATGACTCGTTTCTCCCTGATCACCAATTTCCTCAGCCGGAGCTCGGGCATTCCAGCAGCGATCGGTATCGTTCCTGTAGAGATGCTTGCCGTGGTTTCGTACTCTGTTTGGTATTCGGAAAAAAAGCGGGAGCCCTGGATTTCCGCAACGATACGATTTCGATCATTCGGGTCGGAGTCTGGAATTATATTTCGCTCTGCGCACTCTGAGGCAAGAGCAATCGGGACCGGAACGCTGGAGTGAATTGGTGACCGGAGATCACGCTGGATTTCGCGGCCTAGCCCAATCCAAGCGCGGAAGAATAGTTGCTGGATTTCACTACCTGCAAGGAGGTTCCTCTCCCTTTCACTCGTACCGTGGTGAAGGAATGACGATACAGACAGTCGATTCAGATCTGACGCTTTGCGGCAATTGAACAATGCCCGAAACCATGTTCAATACTCAAGTTAGAATTTCCCTGTTCCATTCGGGGAGGCACTCTCAATCAGTCAGATTCATTTCGCTTCGAACCAAGCAGGGAGAACATTTCAATTGACCTCGATCCTCATCGACGGCAACATCGAGCCCGCCCGAGCCGGTGATTCCTCGTCGCAAGCGGGGTCGTATCGGTATCACAGGGCATCCTCAAGAGTGCCAAGGATTCGAAGTGCGAGCCCGGTTCCTTTCGACGTAGAACTACCTAATCGCACCGAGACGAGTGTACGCATCAGAGGGGAATAAGGCCAGCTTGCGGGTGAGGCGCTGAGATTCGGAGCCGCGGAAGCTCAGTCGACGTACAGCGAGACGCGTCAGACGACACTGGGAAACCCGGCGGTCTTCTGAAGGAGAACGCCGCGCACAGGACATAGGATCTAACTATTCCAATGTTCGGAAGAAGGGTTCACGCCTCACGTTGGCTGGTCTACATGACCATAATTTTCAAATTCCGCCGCGACCCTCCGCTCAATAACGCCGAGAGTCGTTCCCAGAGATTTGTGATGAATCGGATATTCTGCCTCCGATTCGAAGGTCGCTTGCTATGAAGTCGAACCTCGGTTTTCGTTCCACTGCCGACCATCATTAATCTCTCAGACATAGAAGCACTGTCGCAGATCGCAGAAATGATACTGAATTCTATTAGCAGATGTTTATGAACGATAATATGTATCCAAATACGGCAAATTGACGGACACGTCCGTTCGTATTCGGGAGTCAACGGGTAGGAACTTGGAAGGAGAGGACAAACCTCATTGAACATCGCGCTCCACGCAATCAGTGGTAAATTGTCCACGTGGGTTTTCTCCCGTATCGACTCTCATATCATGGATTCGGCTCGATTACCTCCGGAAAACGCGCCCCCTTTCTCATTTGAGGATATCAAAGGGAAAATGATGAAGAACGACCTGTGTCAGCCTTCATTCGAACGCCTTCCGACGCAAATCTGGTTCCTCATCTGAGAGTCCATCGGGAACTATCTCTCGTTCATGCACCAACTTGATCTTCACTGGGGGAACGATGACCACAGAATTTTCTGCTCCGAGTATCGACCAGTTTCTCGCACTGACTCCAGGAATCGAGCAGCGTACACTTAGAGAACCTGCCATAGGACTGAATTTTGAATGAGAGTTCAGATCATAGAACCACCCCGTGATACTCTTCTGTGATCTTGTTCGGAGAAAATTCGCGGGACTGGCACAATCTGTTCGTTGCAGTGAAAACTCGCCAAGACGAAAGATTCCCAACATCATATCTAAGACGAGCCAGGAAGAGAAAAGTTCGTTACATTGGGAATCCGCTGAACCAGTCTCCGTTGTGACGAGATTTTATTGTACGTTTTCTGATCCTGCCAGATTTTCCGCGCTTTGCGTATATGAGGGAAAGAGCGATTCATAACTCTCGAGGACCCATTGAATCGATTGCTGCGATTCTCTGTACTGACAGGAGACTTCGTCTTCGAGCCGTCGATCTCGCTCATCTCAAGCTCCCATGGTCTGTGAATGAAACCTGACAAGGATTTCCTTTCTTCTAATATTAGATTTTTCTATTCGTGCGGTAAACATGTACCGGGGATGCCGCGTTTACCGAGCGGGATGAATTCCCAGAGGTAGGAAGAACGTGCCTCCCTGAATGAGTATCCGACCGAACTCTAAAAATAGTCACTGAAGTGACCGACGGGAGCTAATGAGAAAGTTCGCCACTCCGGTCAGCGACGTATGGTCTTGTTGAACTGCTTGGAGATGGAGCACTTCTTGATTTTTCGGAGCTCCGAGAGGAACCGGGGGAGCCACAGGCAGAGCCAACATGCCGTTCGGTCGGTAGACCGACCGAGCTGTTTAGTCATGGAGTTTACCGAAAGCCGGCGTCATTGTAAATCGGATTGAACATTTCCAGAAACGCGGAAGTTTATCCGAAAGCCCGATCCCAGCGCAAAGAATGACGTGATTCCAGACTAAGGAGTAGTGTCCCTCGTCCTGTGAGAGACGAAGTATGAGATTGGACTGCTCGTCGGATTCTTTGGGGAACTTGACTCCTATCAGTCGAGTCCTGGTTCGCTGCTTGCTACCTTCGCATCATCGAACGTCATGGTGCACTCTAGGAGCCGTAGCCGGAGAGCGGATCGATACAAGAAATCATACCCCCGGATGGAATCGTCATCATCAATCCACGATAACTGTTCCCATGTTCGCGAATTTCTGGACCCCAGGGGGAAAACTCGCAATAGAATTCCTGCGGGTAGAGCGCGCGTTCGAATCCGTGGAGGCCCAGACCCGTCTGAAGGACGTGAAAAAGCAAATGTGATATTAATTAATGTGTGTCACGAGTAAATGATGAGATAATTGATCGTCTCGCGAACCGCTGATGACAAGACACCGAAAATCGACATGGGGTACATCAACGAGACGGACTGATGCTCACCGTCGCCGACTATCAAAGGTGTGACAACAACTCGAGAGATGCGCACCTTCGAATCCTAACGTTGGCGATCAAGAATTGTTCCCCTCGTGGCGCTAGGGCGGACGCTAGACCGAATGCGGATGCTTACAAACGACACGGTTGGGCTCCGGCAGGGTCTTCGTCAGAGGTCTCCGGCAGTCTAGAAAGCCCTAAATTGATTGTGGCCACGCAAGTTGCAGTCGGAGCGGGGTGAGCTCCGTTGGATGGGAGATTCGGCGACGTCAGTTCTCTCGAGTGACTGCAGTCTTTGAGGTACAAGTATCAAGGCCTTGATGCCAGACGCATTCCGAGGAATGAGTCTTCCATCAAGGGGAGTACCTGTTTTCAAGAGCGCGACGGATCATGGATATCAACTCAGTATCCACGAACTATCCTGGGAAGCCAATTTGGAGGATCTAGTCAAATATTTCTTACTAGGGGCATCCCAAGCCCATCCATGTTGCTGGGCGGCCCTAGCAGACTATTTTCTGCCGCGGGTTTATCATGGAGAGGAATCGCTCCCGATCGGAATACCGAAGTAAACACCCCTCTCGGAAATCCGCTCTTCCGTCCTCTGGATGGATCGACGAGACTGTACCTTGATGGAAGCTGGTCTGAACCTTTCGCAGTCCCGCCAGGGTCTACTGTGCTCTGCGTCGCGGACGTGTCCGGGCCAGGTCGAAATTTCTCGGAGTTCGCTCATGTGGGATCTCCATCCCGCGAGATCGAGCTAGTAGGGAACCGCGCAACGATCCGAGCGGTTCGGAGGCTCACATCATTCACATCAAGCCAACCGACATTATTCCGAGCGGGTGGTCTAGAATTCGATGCCGATAGCGGCCTGACTCCCGGACACTCCGCAGAAAGCGATGCTCCTCGTGAAGCCCGGAGATCATGCGGCTGAACGGCTGAGCTACCTAACTTGCTCAAGTTACTCCTCCGGCTCGAGTCAGTGAGACGTCTTGCGCCGGATCGGTTGGCGCAAAAAAGTGAGGGAAACATGGAGGGAGTTTTACCCCCCCCCCCCTCCTGACTCCTGACCCTTAGTGCTATTCGCTTTTTCTCGATTCCGAATTCTCACTCTCCGAGTGAAAGGTGTTGCTGATAAAACATGGTCCTCCCGTGGCAGAGAGGGGTAAACCGAAAACCCGGAGGTTCACCAGCGTCTTCGGCTTTAACAAGACAGTACTTACTCGGTGTGGAAGCGCCGGCTGAAAACTTTGCTTCTCCCGCTTATCTCTCGAGCCCCACCGTCTCGTTGAGTTGCCGGCTGAGTATTCCACCGAGAGCTATAAACATCCCGAGCTTTTTAAAATTAATACACGTCTTTGTTGATTGCCTGCTCCGACGGCGAGCTAACAATCTCCCCTCCGCGAGCCTTTGAGGGTGCCGAGCAAATAGCAATTTTTCCTGAGCCCCCTCTCGCTCGCCCCTATTCAATTCATTCCTGCATTCCCACGACTTCGCGGTTTGAGACTGCATTTTTCTCGGTGCGAGGGGTGTTTTCGGCGATTGCAGAAATCGGATCTTCCGTGCAATGCGGCTCGACGCGCATGTGACCGCCTGCCCCACAATACGAAGACTCATTCTGCTGTCCCAGCCTAGCGGAAGGAGCGAACGTCGTCACCAGAGGGAGAGGGGGCACCTGATTTCCTCGTCATCTCGCCAATCTCCCGACGAGTCGCTAGTTCCGTCGTACGCATTGATATGACGGAAGTCGCAACTCAGGAAAACGCCGCGTCAGCACGACGGGGTGACCGAGAACTGGTTCGCGAGGGATGATCGACGGACAAAACTCCAATAGGACATGATCCGCTTAGTCGTCGTTCTCAGATACTTAGCAGAAAAGGAAGCCCCGATGAAGCCGCCAGATAAGACCGTATGGACCACCACGAGTAGCGAGGGAAAGTCTTGCCGGAAACTGATCCACATCTCAAGCGCGATGACCTGCTGAATCCGAGAGCTCTCCAGGGAGTAGAGTTTGAGCTCCCGCATGGAGATCCTGATCCCCGATTCCGCCCTGGAACATTCGCGTGAACTTCGCCCGCAACAGCGCGAGGAGAGTCAAAAATCTTGAGGAGTGAGATGCTGCAACAGCTGGTCGAGCAGGGAGCACCGGAGCAACCTTTTTCAATTCTGAACTCCTCATCCATCGTCGCTTGAAATTTCATTATGACGCCGGCGTCAGTGTTTAGTTCGCGGCTCTTGGGCTGGCTCCTCATTCCCCGCATTTCCCTGCTCTCCCCACATGTCGAGAGTTTCTGAGCGGCTAGCTACCGTTTTCAACCCTCTTCCTCCCCCTGCTGTTCCTGCATGGGGGGCTGGGGCGCTCTTGGCCCCGTCAGAATCCACTCCGGCTGAGATGCTTAAGAATGTGAAGACCATGAGAGATGCTGGCTGCTCAGTCAGAAGTACTCCCAAATATTTTGATGCTCTCCGACGCATACAGCGGGGGAGTTTCTCCAAATAACGCCCTCAGCATAACTTTGCGTGGCGGCCCGATGCAATAACCCAGGATTAGGTCAGAAGGAGAGAAACGAATGTCGTCTTTCCCTCGAGACAACGCATCCTAGACACCACAATCCGCATGACGCTCAGTTTTGTCGAAACGAGACGCGGTCAGTGCGAGAAAAAATGCAGTTCAAGGCTCAATAGCTCGTCCACGGCGAAACGTCGCGATGCCGGAAAGGCGGCCGTCCCACCGAAGATTCCTGGGCGATAGCCTCGAATTCGAGTCTGCAAGAGCATCTCCATCAGAGAGATCAGTGGCTCTCCGTCGGGCTCTTGGTGGAAGCAGATAGGAACGTAAAAAACCGGGAACAGTGGACGCAATGCCGGGCGCGAATAAGGCAACCTGCGTCCATCAGCTCGGTGATAACCGCGGGCCCTCGCCGCGGGATGGAACTCGAATTCCCTTAGCGCTCGGAGCATAATGCATACGATTTCGTCGGGGTATCGCTCTCGATGTGAAGCTCGAATTACGGCGGTCTTGGCGGGAGGAAGCTGGAGCATGTGGCCATATTTCAAAAGGAGACATGCACCGAAACCCTTCACAGCGTATAAACGTGGCTGCTTCCCGAAGCGAGCGCTCGCTGTGTCCTTCCCCGCTCTAAGCTCCACTATGCGTCTTTCAAACTTGATCTCCGCGAGAACGTCCCGCTCCTATGAGATCCAGGCGCTATGTTCCGCGCTCGTACGACCGGAACTCGACGTAGGCGGACGTTTGGGGCCCGCCGCCGGTAGCTGCTGTCACAGGAACAGCTGTAAGAGCAGTCGCCGCGGTAGCGCCGAGTCCGCGACAGGTGACACGTCACGGAACCGGTCCTCAGCGCGTGATAGAGGATTACGGCTTATCGTCGTCGTCGTTGTTGTTGTACCTCCGCCATCTGCTGCTCGAGTCGCGTAAGGCCCCCTTCACGTTCCTGTTTACTGCGAGCGACAGCGTACAGGCGATCATTGTTGGTGCCTTGCCTCACCTTGGCTTGTTTTACCTGCTGTGATATGTATGTGCGCGATTTACAACAGAGCGAACTTGTTGGCATTAACATGTCGGCGTCAACAGCAGTAAAAGTCACGGCCGAAAAATTGATGCGCGCCTCAGGCCCGCGCCACGCTCGGCTCCTTACCATATTCTTCATTTCTTCTATTTTCGTGCGGGTGCAACTCTCGCAAGCGTTTGACTCGCTCTCGTTGTGTTCGACGTGCTCGAGAGCCCTTGTTGCCGGTTATCCCGATTTCGCAGCCACGCTCCTAATGATCGCCACAGTGCGCCGCTGGCGGAAGACATTGGCGAGTCTGAGTGTGAAACTCGTTGACTCTTGGCACTGGTACCTCCATCGCACTGAACCAGACACTACGGAAAACAAGCGGATAAGTCCATATCTTGAGGACCCACTTCCCCTCGCAGCGTCGCTTGGAGACGGCGGAATTGCGCGTGAGACCTCGCTGCATGCTCCGTTTGGATTTCCTGAGGCCGACCCTCCGCGAGGTTCATCTAGAGATCTGCACTCGGAGGAATCTGTGTGACAGGGGAGTCGAAGCGTCAATAGAGACTCAAAACTGGAATCCGCGGGAGAGATGACAAACGTTGAAGCGTTCGACCCGCTGTGAGAAGTGTGAGCGTCGAACGAAACAACGAACGGGTCAATGGTGACAGATGTGAATCGTGATAATAGAGGGTACAAAAATGTCCCATCCCGGGAGGGATCCAGACGTCGAGGTCTCGCTCGGAAGAAAGGGGAGAAAGAGAAGCCGAAGAAAGCGGGGCGGAAATTCCTCTCACTCGGAATCTCTCATCCTTCTTATTTATATCTCACAGTCTTTTTTTTCATCTGTGACTCTTCCTCCCTTACTGACAATTTCTAACCTCTGGCATTTGGAGTTCGCCGATCAGTCTTCCCCGAATCTTTTTTTCGAAGCGCCAAAGTGCGAAGGCTTTTAGTCGGAATTGCGTCGGTTCCCCCTCCCCGGAATCCTTCTGAGGAGCAGCAGCTCGGAGTTGACGAGCTCATTTCATCGTCCGACATCCCGATGTTCTCCTCGGCCGCCTCCGAGAAGACCCTTCCCTTCTCTTCTTTCTTCCGGAGGACCCCTGAATTTCTGAGTTGTTCGAAGCGTCGAAGCCTAGAATTGTTGGGAGTCAAAGGACTCCTGCGGGAAGTGGTAGCGTGGCGGCAGTAATAAATGAGTCAGAATGCAGTCCATTCAAAACCGCGGAGAGTCTTCCCGGGAAGTCTGTCTCCATTTTCCCGGTGGTTTCCCCGCCGGCCTGGAATCTCCCAGTTCCGGCCCGATCATCCCAGAGCGGAATGTTCCATATTCAGAGTGAGTTCTCCGGGCTGAACCTCACGGCTAACGTCTGACGTCTCTGGCTCTCCGTCTCGGTATTGCTCGCTGGGACGGATCCTGAGAGCAAATGTACACGGACGGATCGTGGCAGGGAGTCGCGAATTTCGCCGACAGCTCTAATCGAACCCTTACTGACGGACCGGGAGCACCGAAATTTCGCTTTCGTTCCTGCAGCTTCCTTTGACAGGGTGGAGTTCGCGCCGGGGGAGTCGAAAAATTGGGTTCACGAGAAGGAGATTACGAAACTCGGAAATTCAAGATTGAGAGTAGAGCGAAATAAACTCCACGGAGCAAAAACTCACGCAAATCAATCAAGCAGCCTTGAACGCAATCCATCGCTTCTGACCGTGAGTTAGAATGTGGACGCGGCGAGGTGTCGCCCACTCGCTGGCGAAGACCCTCCCTATCCAGCCGTCGAGCCCCGAATTTACGGCTTTCCTCTCCGATCTGCGCCTTCTCTGAGCCGTGTGGCCACTACGTACGAAGTCGGCATAGAGGGCGCGAATTCGAAAGAGGAATGTTGAATGATCCTAATCCGGATCGATGAACGAACGAGCAGACCGCTCGCTCGTTTCCTAGCCGTCCCGGCGAACTGGCGAAGGGGCGTGCTCGCCAGCTCGGTCGCGCGCCTTGTTGATGTTTCCAAGGACGCTGTGATAGAGCACGAGCGTCAACGACGAGCCGTACGTGTGCGAACGTCTGTACACTTGTTCGGCGCCTGTTCGCCCCACGCAGGCCCGTCCGTATGGCCTGACATAGACAAAAACCGATAGAAACTCATCGCTGTCGGCCGGTATTTAGTAGTGGAGGTAATAATGGAATTGCCCGCGTCTGGTGGCCCCGTCGAGCTGAGGAATGCGATTGGATTCGGTTCGGGTGAGCCCGATATTGGTCGATTTGGGGGCTGTAGACCGGTTTGCGTGCTAGTCAAGCGACCAATCGGTCGAGGGACGGTGCCAAGCTGCGGGACATTAATTTTAGAGAAATATGTGGTGGCAGCCGCGTGGACGGCAACGAGCGGGATCGTCTGGAACGTCGTTTGCCGAAGATTGGATCGCCGATTGGGGAAATCACTCATCGCACCTCGAACAGTCAATAACGCATTTAATCCCTCCCGCGCGTCCAATCCACGACCCGTACGGGACGGCGCCCGAATTCTTGCTCCCCAGCTGAGAGGGTGCCTCTCCGTGCCGGCATTTGCACTGGAAGCGGAGTCGGCGGAGATTCCGTCCCTGCAGCAGCCAGGCACACGGCTGGGGGGACCTACGCGATTTTGAAATAATGTCCCCGTTTTCTGAAAACTTTCGAGCTTCCCGCCGAGTCTTTTATTGGAAATATCGGAAAACCGCTTCGATGAAGTCTCGCGTCCTTCTTTATCACATAAAATCGATGGGGGGAGCAGAGGGGGGGCGCGACGCAAAAAATCGAGGGACATCGCATAGCGACAACTTCGCGAAATTCGGTGACATCGTTCCTCCGAGACGTCCTGAACCTCTTCCGATGCGGACAGTTTATGATCGCCGTCTTCCGTTTTCTGCGACCCTTCGCAACGCGGCACCGGCGGCCCGGCATGAAGTAACACGTATTTTGGTTTTTTTTACATCGCATCAAGGAATCCACCACCATCAGAACGAGCTCGAAAAGTCGAATTGGGCAACACCCAATTCAGAAAACTCCGACGGAACTACTATATACTATCGCCTCCGGATATAAGTCCCTGAATACAGGGCAGGGATATCTTGCTGCCCGGTCTTTCGTCTTATGGGTCGATTTTGTGCTCGACGATTGTCCCTCTCGTAACTCAGTACAGTCCATTGCTCCGGTTCCGTCGCACCTCGTGTTGTGATTCTCTCTCTCTCCCGCGAGGGAAATCGTCGCATTTCCAATGGCTCCGGGGTCGATCTCCGCTGTCGGAATGGCGACAGAGGTTCGAGGCAGCGAGAAAACGAGGGTCCACGAGGCGCAGATGACAATCGAGACTGACGAAGTCCAAACGGATATCAGTGTAAACTATATCGCAATGATCCTCCCGCAGAAATGTGCGGGCGAGCTGAGCGATTGGTAAACCCCGACACAGCACAACAAGTGGCACGTACAATGTTCCGAACAAGTTCTGAGTGGAGTAGAAATTCCCGCTTACGTGACGCCTGAATCGTGCGATAAGATAGGGCGATATAGTGTTGAACACAACACGTTCGCACCGACTCAGAAGTCATGCGCTCGATGAACACTTCCGCGGCGATTCGAGCCTCGACTTCCCGATGTTTTTGATCCGGAAGGTTTTGCGTTGCCTCTCATCCGACGCTGTCGTTCCTCGGTGTACGCTTTCTACAATCCGATTTCCACCGAATCAAGGAGACGGCAATGAGGGACGGGCCGATACTCCCAGTCAAGTTCTGTTGGTCTTTTTTCATACCATGCTTCTGTCATATGGCGAAGTCGATGATGAATGAAGGCCGTCACAGAATGCGCCAGCTGTCAGCATTGAATCGACAGGGGCTCGCGATGTCAGAAGACGTTCTGGGATTCAAATCTTCGATCGACTCTTCCACGACGGGCAATATTTCACGTGTATCATCGATCTTATGGTTCATTGTCGGTCGAATCACTTGGGCTTCTTCTCGCGAAAGAGCGAGCTCCAAGGTTACCGAGCAATGAGCGATTTCATTGATTGCATCCAATGTCGTCCGCTGTGCCGCCGTTGACGCGCGCGGGAGCGCCGCTACCGTTCCCAGTCATGTCGACGATGGCAACTCTCCTATTGAAAAAGTCGCGCACGCTTCCAACAGGCAGCGTCGAGACAATTTCGTTACAGCAACAGTTCGAGACGAAGTTCCACGAGCGTGCTGTCAACTCCCGTCGACGCGTCGCTGACAGCTGTGCCGCGCCGTGGGCTCGATTTCGTTTGCTTACAGTTCGGTCTGGCAGCGCACGGATTCAGAATTTTGAAGCCCCTGCACGTCGCCGTCTGCATGCTCCCTGCATAGCTGCCAGAGGGGTCGCGTGGATTGCCTCCGATTCCCGCGAACTCACCTCCCTGCGTCGCGCGTTCTCTCCTTTTCCATTCTCTAGCGAGGCGGCCCGATAGACCGGCCAGCAGGCCAGGCTCAGTCAGCGTCGGCGGTTCATGCGCATTCCGCCCGCGGGTTATTCAGGTCATGTTTTGAAAATATAGCCTCTCGTTCCTGGACTGAACTCGGAGTCCTCGCCCCGGTCACCCCTCAGCGTTCGACCTCACCCTTCTACTCATATTTGTTTTTGTTTGGTCGAGGCCGTTCCGAGCGATCATCCGATCGGACGTGGAATTTTGCTTTGAATAAAGCGCACGACATCGGTCGAGCAGCTGCCGAGACTGCGACTTGCAAGCGTAGAGCAGTCGATTTCAGAAATTTCGAGTTTCGATCCGACAAGTGCATGTAGCCGATTCCGTACAATCGGGTTCGATAAGCCTCCGGACCAGTCGCGGATGAGACGCGCCGAAAGTCAGCATTCCATAATTTCTGTGTGACATGCGATGACTTCGGCAGGGTATTTGTGTCGGGATCGACCAGCTGGGAGACCAGAGGCTATACCGGAGAGATTTACCCTGCTCCAGATTTGAGCAGACTCTCCGAGTTCGAGGATTCCGCCTGAACTTCGACGTTCCCTTCTCGAACTTCTCGCTTACTGCGTGAGTCTTTTTTGGTATCTGCAAAACTCTTCCGAAATGCCGCGGCGACGGAGCCCGCGGAATCCCGCGGCATCTCGAGCCGCTTCCCCGCAGGGAGTCTTTCGGAATGAGAAAATCTCGCCAGGTCCCGGGAAAAATAATACCGCGATGAATGCGCAGCCCTGGCGATAGGCTATCGTCGATACATCCGAGAACGAGGGCGACGGAGGTTGCGACAGTGAAGACTTGACCCAAATGTTTTGTATTGACGTGACGAAGCCAATAATGACAAACGTCCGTCCTTATGAACGTTCGGGGCGTTGATTACCTGTGTGGAAGTCTCATACCTAGCACTGAAGTGGATTCAGCGTTGTTGTCGTTCCCGCGCGTACGATTGCATCGAATATGGCTTTCTCTTCTTCATTGTGCCCGAGTCGGCCCTATAGAGTAGCGAAATATTGTCGCGAGCGGAGTAGACAAAAGACGGATCGAATAGACAGGTCGCCGAGCCCTGTTAGTCATCGGTGCGTTGTCGTTGGCTCATCTACTGCTGCTAGCTTACGCGGCACTCATCTATTTATTAGGTGAGGCAGTCAGCACTACGGCGACGTACAAACGGACGCACGATGAACGGTCAGACGACCGACAGATAGGCAAAGACATATATAGCGCTCAGCTACATATTATACTCTACGTCGACGGTGCTCACTGTTGATGAATCGAGCAGCTAAAGCGGGATATGGGGCTACTCCCTCATCTCAATCTGACACCGCAAATTGAAAGCTCATTTCCTGAACGTGTACCTGTCGCAGACCGTATACAGCCGATGAGAAGAGAAAGGCAACCTGGAGCGAAATCTCGGAGATAACCCGTGTGTACGGTCGATATCGGAGAGTTCCAGGGTTTTCACGTAAACAAATAATCCTCAGTCCACGAACTGTCACGCAAAGTGAGCCCGTCAGGGAATCATCGTCATTCCGACTCTAGCAGAAGAGAATTTCCGATGCTTGTCGAATCTCCGAATCGTGACCGCATGGTTTCGGCTTGCTCAAAAACTTCGGTCGCCCTTCGGCATTGCTTCGTCGGAGTTCACGATCCTGGACCAATGATTTTTCGAAGCTGCGCGACAAATTCACAGGCGAAGCCAGAGCGCATGCGTAGCGCTTCGATTCGGGGCTCCGGAGTCCATGGAACGGATTGAGAGAGCTCTGCTGTCGAGTGCAATCAAATACTACCGGGGGACCAATCGTATCGGGAGCAAATTCCGCTCCAATCTGCACGTCGGCCTTGCCGATGCTTGATACAGTGGTAGGAATCCGCGGCGCAGAACTGCCTCGCAAGACAAGTTGTCGGGTAGACTGGGAGGGGACGGTCTTTCCGTATTACGAACGATAATAGCCCTCGAGGCGAAACGCTTCGATTGGCTCAGATTCGTTAAGCCGACATAATTAAGGAAAGGCGAAAAAGCTTCCAACTCGAACAACTTAGCTCCAGAACTAGTCAATTAGATCGGCATTGAGTCGCTCGATCGAACGGCGGGAGCTTCCTGCGAGCGACTGGGGCGGAACTTGCGCCGGCTGCGGAACTCTGATACGTACGAGGATCGGAAGCGCGAGAGGCGGTTCGGAGCGGGTGAGCTCGGAGAGCCTGCGACACGCGCGGCATGAGCTTTCATGACGACCGGTCGCCCCCGGAAGCATCGACAATCGAAAACGGTCCGTCGATTTCAACGCGAGAAGTGGAACTCGGGTGGAGAAGAAACATGGCACTCGGACGGGCTCCTCCGTGTAAATCGCGATAAGCTAGGAGCGTGGATATCCTTCCATCACCTCGGCAGCCAACGAGATTCCACGTTCGTCAGTTTCCCCATCCCGCATGTTCATGGTAGAATGTCGAGAAAGTTTGGGCGAGGGGGACGTATCTTGGTTCGCTCATTTGTAGCGGAGGAATTCAAGCCGGGAATCAAGTTAGACTTGTTGCGATCAGCATTCCAGTCCACCGAGTAGGTAGAACACGAGGATACCCGCGAGTGCCGCAACTCTATTAAGCTTGCCGAAAATAACTCCGACGCAAGCAATTTCTTTTCGAACTCCCCGTCACTTCGCAATCAGCGAAACTCGCGTTTATTAGAACCTTAAGCTTTCGCCTACCCTGAGCTGTGATGCTGTTTGTTCACTTCAGTATCGGAGAGACATTCTCACAATAGACCCACGGATCGACCACCCCCGAACTTACTCCTATTCTGGCGAGTACTGGAAGAGTGAAAAGAGTCGTAAAGCGAAATGTTTCGAAAAACCGCGGCGTTGGACACCGGATCGCTCGGATTCTTCCTCGAAGTCCGCCTGTCTCGATGCCACGAGATCCCCTCAATCAGTGCCATGTGTGCCATGTGAATCGCAAATTTCGGCGCTCACGAGCTCGTTCCGGAAGAAAAAATGATTTCGCGACACTGAATGCTTCCTCCCGGGGCGAGTCCATTAGTTCGTTCGCTTGGGTTTTTCATCGGATCTGCGCTACGCGTTCGGAACAAGATCGCATTACCAGTCGGCATGCAACCGAAACTGGCGCACCGGTGAGCTGAAGCGTAGCTGAAATAGATCTCCCAACTAAGTAACATTCAGTGTGGGGATGCGCTGAGAAGGGAATCCCTGACGCAACGACAGCAAGGTGTCGAAGCGCGGGCCGAGCTTCGCAGCCGTCTCTCCCGACATTCGTTCCGATGAATGCTTGAATCGATCCGAGAAGCGCCGAAAAACTCTTAAATTCCTCCCGGCTGGGTGGCTGACCCATCGGTTTCCTTCAACTCCTTGCCTGATTCCTAGAAATGGGAGATTCGGGTAAAGTCGTCTGCAGCGGAGCGGTTCATATGCTAACCCGAAAGTAAGGTAGAGATCTTCAAACATACCGAGGTGGAGGAGCGAGCCTTCGAGAAAAAAGGCTTACACTCTGAAGCTTCTGTCTATTCCGTGAGCATTTCGGATGGCTCTCTTTTGCGGGAAGGAACAAGAAGGTTCCCGAGCCCGTAGACAATCCAAACCGTGTGCTGTGAATCGACAGATGCTCACTCCGAGGGCGTCGGGGAAAACTGCTCGACGCCATTGAAAACAGCAACTCTGTCTGTACCGCGACTCGGGACCGCAATGACTGTATGAGACTTCGATTAGACAACTCGACCGATCCTCGTGTAGTATCATTGATCTAGCCGTTCGCAGATATGGGCAAGTCAGGATCCCTGAGACTGGGTCCATCCTCGAGCGGGAATTCCTCAGGGAGGCATTCTTCGAAGCTGGAACTCCGATTGCAGGTAGGATCCGAGCTGAATGCGTTGATAGTGTCGATTTGCTTACAACACCGTCGAAACGAATCGCGCCGAGTGTCCCATCGAGTGTAGAACTTCATCGCCATGTCACGGTCTAGACCTCGGTCGAACTCCGCAATACCTTCTCTCCCGGGCTCAGCTGGAGAGTATCGATTGCGAAGTCACAAATGACGAAAGCAGGCTCATAGACGCCTATTTGTGTGTGTCTTCCGAAATCACACTTTCGACGGCATTGCATAATGAAATATTTTTGTTCGATGCGACATCGCCGAGCTGTCTTCTGCTAGCGATTATAAGGAAGTATTATTATTATTCCTCATGAAGGGACTACCAACGCTCCGTCATTGAGCTCTGGGCCGTGGACAAATACTCCTAACCGGCTATAACGGTACACCGCTAGGGCCAGGAGTCCGGCTCCCCGTGAATAAGGTATATCGGTCGCCCCCAAAAAGTTTACAGGGATCCTCTCTAGACTTGATGCAAGACCAAATCCCTCATTAGCATTGACATTGGCTTTATTACCATCGTTCTAATTACTATCATGATCGAAAGTACTGTGTACTGCTCGCGACCGACTGCCGCTCGGCGGATCATTCATTAGAAGTGGTGCCAGACGAAATGATCAAGCAATTCCAGCGCACTTCGACCGCTACCGAGCCTATCGCTGTCATACCATATCCTAGATGCCCGTCATTCCAGAAATCTCTCTCACCATATATCTGGGCTCTCAATATAGTCTCGCATCGGCGTAGGTGTCCATAAAAGTTCAGGATGCTCCCTCGATGGCTTCATATCTCAATCGACGATTGACTGCGAAGCCGGAGAGGAATGCCTATATCATTTGCGATGGATTGTTCTGGTGCGCCAGAACTCGTGCGGGACTAAACGAGTGGGCGAGGGAGGAGAGTTCTCGCGGCCACGCGAACTCTACGAGATAATCGCATTTGGCCGCTGTAGCACCACTACTGCGGGCTGCTGCTGCGGCTACCATCACCACCATCATCGTTGCCGTCGAAACTGTTACGGAAGGGGAGCTGCCCGGCGGGCCGGCCAGCAAGCCGACCGAGGAGCCGACCGACGACGGAATACAGCGATAGAGAGGATGCGAGGGAATGATAGATAGAATAATAGAGACGGAGTTTGCCACAACAACAATGGAGACGGCCGCGGTGAAGACGACGACTCGCGTCAGTACCCATTGGCCTGATAGTAATAATGCTTCTCGCAACGATGTTTGACGACGGTCTCCATTATTGTCTGAGGCTTGAGTCGAGAAGCGACGGAGGAGAAACTCGACCGGCGAGAACGAGCACGACAAGAAAACAGAGCGAGGAAAGGTAGCAACATTTTTCGGAGGCGATCCAGGCACCCACTTCTCTAAATCATTCGTGACCGTACGCGGTCGCGCTTCCCGCGCGAGCCTATTCCGGAACGGAGCACTGAAGAGCCATCGATGTCTCAATCCCCTTCATGCCGATTGATTTCGAGTTGAAAGAGGAGAGGAGTCCCTGGACCCTCCGTAGAAAAGCGCTCCAGAGGGTCATCTGGTCGAACGGGAAAAACAAACTGAATGGTTTGAGTGATTCGCTTGCGACGCCGACGACTCAGCCGGAGTGTTTCCACGACGCTTCTTCGCTCTAGTCCCTAATGCCGAAGCTCTACTGTATTACTGAACGAGGGCTGCGCGGTGACTGGATAGCTGGAGCGTTGACCATGAAAGGGACTCTTTGGCAGGAGCCACACTGAGGCGCAGAAGATACAGAGAGACCAGAGGGAGAGGAGGCAGGGTTCGAAGCGCTTCCCTTCCCGTTCGTGTCGTTTCTGAGTTTGTCTTTCTTTCTATCAAAAGTTTTCCAATTGTCAGAACCCCGATCCTTCCAGTCGGTTGCTCCCTTCTAACCACTGATGGACTGAACGAATTCATCTGGCCGGTCGACTCCATGTCTTCCGGGATATTTCGCTTGATGTGAGCTCTGGGATTTTTTTCAAGTCGAGCTGAATTCTTCTCTGGAACGCTTCTACCTGTGGAACTCGAAAGAAATTCCCCGGATCCCTATGAAGCGTTCAAATACTTTGACTCCATCAGTAGGAAGCTATAAATTGGAGAGCAATATTATCTCCGATCTAGATGTGCGGAATGAGAGAGATGAGCGTAGCTCCTACACGAACACGAAATCTTCAATCTGTATTGAGTCTCGAGTTTTAGCTCCGGCAAAACGGGAACAAACCTTCGCAGCGTCTCCGGAAGCTTGGAGTTGCTGCATCCACATTTCCCGGTCTCCTTTTCCGGACACCCTCAAATAACTCAAACTGAAAGCGGGGCATCTCGAAACCGGATGATCGGTCGGTCCATCGGACCGGTAACAGAAGAATGGAAAGGAGCAGGAATGAGGAACGAAGGAAACGAGGGAGGACGGAACGCTATTCTCTCCTTGGATGTTCAAGGTCTTCACTTTCATGGAAACCTCCCGGACGGAACCGGAAAACAATGGTGACCAAGGCTTCATGAAGAGCTGTCCGACTTACAATTCGTCTAAAATTGAGACGGTTGTAGGGTTGAAGAACGAAGCGACGCGGAAGAGTGGAATCGGATATAGAAAGTTAATTGCGATCAGAATGGGAGCGTGGCCCTATGTCAATGATTCTCAGTGCATTGCTCTTCTGATATTCCCTTCTACGTTGTTGTCTTTTCCGGACTCACTTCCCTCCAAGTGGTGTCCGGAGCAAACTGATTTGTCCTGGGATAACTCGCGGAGTCCGTCCGTGCACAGGAGGGGGGAGAAAGGGAATTCAATATCCCGGCAGGAGAAGCTCCTCACAGTCTGGAAGAGAACAGCCGCGACCTTCATGTGAATGCATAACACCCCGCTTGGGGGAAGTATGTCACAAGCTGTCGTTGATCCGATTGCTGGCGAGCGAGCAAGACGGCATGGCGATCCCCGTCAGCGACGTAAACGTGAAGACGACGCTGTCGGCAGCATCGGCGCTGATCCAGATCGAAGGTCCGGCTCGTCGACTATTTGCTTATTGACGCTGACGTACAAACGATCTAAGCGACTGTCCGACGGGCGGGCGCTCTGATAGATACATAGATAGACAGACAGAAGTATGGACGGACGACCAGATGAGCGTCCAGTCGCTCAAGCGACTCGATGGACCGCTGCAGGAACCTGCACGAGGGAACGTGAGGGGATGAACGAGCAAATGTACAAGAGTACGCAAAGACGTACGATGCTCTATTCGTAATGGAAGTTCACACGAATCCTGCTCCGAGACGCGCCGAAGGATCACGCCCTGGTCCTGACCTGGATCGCATCCATCCACGACGAGGTCCGAGCGAGTGTCTTTTTGTTGATATCATCCTTTCCACAGCGCACAACCCTCCAATCAAAATGGATACCGCGAGATTCGTGGGGAAATCGAGGTTTGCGCGCCGCGGAGATGAGGCTTGAGGAGGTTGGATTCGAGAGCGGAAAAGCCCCCGATTCCCATTTGGATTTGGGCTCAGCGTCCTCGGATGAATCTGAATTCTCGGGTGCGAGGTTGCGCGACAGTGCCCGCGCACAGCGACGTATCGTCCTCCTTGCTTGTAAACGGAAGCTTCCTTCCAGACAGGGGACCGTCGTACGCTCTCGCGCACCTTCGATCGTGTCTTTTGACCGACTCGCTTCAGTGTGCTCTGGTCCGCTTGCTTGACCGTGCAGGCTCAAAGAGAGAAAGGTGCGTTAGAACCGCTGGGGTATTTCCGGCAAACGGGAACAAGTCCAGAAAATCCCGTCGCTTCTGGACAAGCACCCGATGCACGGAAAACGGGGCATTCGAGCGTGACCCGGTAATCGGTTCGATCGTTCGATGATTCGACCCAGCCGGAGTTTCGGATTGATTTTTTCCGCGTCGCATCTGCTCTCCTCATTCCGAAGCCGAGTGGAAGCATTTCGTACGGTGACGTATCATAGACGGGAACGTCCCTGTAGTGGAAGAACTTCTCTCCGCCGAAAGTCACGGCCTTTCCGCCTTGCCTCTGCGCTTCACGTGAGGCCGTGGCGTTCGAAAGTAGGCTCTGCTCACGAGTGTCTCTCTTTGCCGAGAGTTTCTCTATCAATCGTCGGAATCCCTTGTTAATGCAAGCATGAAGTCGCTGCCGGCGAAATAAGAGGACTCCTGCAGCTGAATGAGTTAGACGACGACGGAGTGTGCTTCCGTGAGCTCGTCAGACGAACGACCAGCTGTTTTGGACATTGCATCAATTAGTAGAAGTTTAGTCAAAACTCGCGAGCAACTCGAGCGAACGACGGGAAACAGGCGCCGAGGAAAGGGACAACGACTTACCACATCCAGTATACGCTCGGAACAGAGTATTTATATGAGGACAGACTGCTGCATAGCTCTAGGGTATCGAGGGCGACGAAACATCATGGGGTCGTAGAGAATCAATTCGAATCGAGCCTGGATGGGGGCTTTGTCTCATCGATCAATTAAAATCCTGCGACAGCGCTTCCGACCGGAACACCAACCTGACCCATACGAGCATGATCGACAAACTCACTCAGGCTTTTTTCAAACAGTGATGAGATGAGGGTGAGGAGAACGGGGGGGGGGCAGGGGGTCGAGATCTGTCAGATAGAGCTCCCGGCTAGCTGAATCGCAGACGGACAAGGCGTGAAGAACGTGAAGCCGCTTTAATTACTTATTCTCACTGGGGGAATAATCCGCGGCCGCTCGCAGCTGCTGCTTTTTCTTCATTCTTCAAGGAACACCCCTGCTTCATATTCTCATCCTGCGTTTCCAGTCCCGTTGCCGGTGCGAGGCTCGAAGACTGCTTTTTCCCAACCTGCGTTCGTTTGCTTCAGGAATGAGCATCCCCACAGAACTCAATCCTCACTGAACGGCAAACTCACGCGCATCTTTCACGGAAGACGGAAAAGAGATCTGATTCCGAAGCGAGCGAGAGGGGAATAACTCGGTAAACAACATCGAAACCTGGCTTTTCCGTCTGGATCAGGCTCGAAACACTAAATTTAGCGAATGGAAAAAACCGGTATATCAGGAGGAACTCGCTGCGGAAATATGGAAGCCCTAAGGAGCAATTTTCTAAATGAGCCTCAGAGCGGCTTCTGAAAGGAACCTACTTTGTAGAAGTTTCCAGTTTTGTAAACAACATCGTTATCAGCACAGCTTCCAAGGCAGAGGTCTCTGTTTGAGGAACGAGCATCGGATCGAGCTCAACATACATAAGTTCCGTGCTGGAAGAGTGCATCAGTCCGTCTTTCTTGCTCTTTGAGAACGATCCGCGGAAGAGCGTCACAGGATGGAAGGCTTATTAGTCAAAGCCGGAGATGCGTCGAGAGAGCAGCATCCGGCTAATACGTTATCCTTGCGGCTTGTTTCACAGCCGCCAGACCAGACTCTGGGCCGAGCTGACTTCGCGCGCGCACTAATTATAGTATTCTCTCAGACGCCTCCGAGATGTTTGCTGTCGTTTCCCATGCATCATCGTGTTCGAGCATGGGCTGATACTCCATCTTTTCGATATTACTCTTTTCCCTATCGTCGCCACGCGACTAAGCACGCAAGCAGACAGGCAGCGATGTCGGCAAGCTTACGGAAACAGTCACTAACAGCGATTCCGTCAAGGACACGCTTCTCTCGGGATGCTCCATCCTTCAGTCAGAGATAGCAAGAGGAGCATCAACAGTTGTTATACTTCACGTGAAAGAAGCAGTGCATCTGTATTGGACATTATCTGCCTTCCAACAACTGTGCTGCCCGGCAACGCCACCCGGTGCGAGACGCTTCCTTCTCAAAGTTCAGCCGCCGCGCACATAGGGAAAACATTCTCGACCTGGAGAGAGACCTGGGGGCGAACGAAGGAGGTTCAATGATAATTTCCTCAAGAGCGTACCTCGCGAGCGTGATTCGACTAGCACAGAAATCTCGAAGATCGGCGAGCAACGTAGACAAAGAGAGATGGAGGCGGGGAGAATGGCATGAGGATCGGAGGTGAAGAAGCTGGAGACCGTATACGATTGGAGGAAATGAAGAAATACAGGGGTGCTACCCATCGATGTTTGGGGGACACAAGAGTCAGCGGGAGCCGAGGAAATGAGGGGAAGAGAGTGAGATCCCGAGGATTCGAGAACATGGGGAGAGCACCTTGGCGTGGAACGAACAAGGAAATACTGAGGAGGGAGACTCGTGACGTTCGTTCGGCTCGAAGTGTCGATGATAATTCCGCCATTAGGTGCACCTCTCCCGAAACACCGTAGATGGAATACGACACTGCCACGTGGGAGATAAGGGGCGCAATTTCACATTTTAGCCCGACCGAGAGTGTCTCCGAAGATTATCGGCTACTCTCTACCGCCCATCCTCGGTGCGCTCCGTCCCACCTATTACATGGTCGTATCTCTCCGTGAGGCACCTTCTCCATTCAAGCTCGCTCGCCCTTGTTCCTCCGACGCCGTTCCACGTTCCTGGGAGCAGGGAGTGCCGGGATGGGCGATAGCGGCCGCGCGGCTCCGCGGTCGCCTCAGTGGTCAGCGACAATTATGATCCATTATCTTTAATATTAGTTCTCCGTTATCCATCCACCGGCAACTGAGAGCGACGTTCGTAGCGCCCCGAGAGCTGAACTTTGATGTCCTGATGCGTTTCGGAGATGCTGATATATGTAGAACCTGGGATGCCCATAGCAGCTAGTTGAGTGATCCGGCGCCGGACGAGCTCTCCGATCTAGGATTTCGCTGTGAAACTCGAGTAGACATCTCAGTTTTCGAACGAATGCCAAGTGGGCAAGTCCTCGACATGGAGTCGGGAATCGAATCCGAAAGCTTGAGAACACAGCGCGTATTCTGCACCGGCTCTGGGAGCTGTTGAGAACTCTCAACCCGTGAGAGCCCGGCTCTGACGATCCCGCCAACTCCAGATCGGAGAACCTGGAGTGTAGGCTCCTCCGTCAGTCCAGGAAACCTGTCGCAGGACCGAATGCAGAAGCATTACACGTTCTACCCGAAGTCACGATTCCTTTACGGTGGGGACTTCGGGGAAAAGAGCCTCAAGTCTTTGAAGCCTCCAGTTTCTATCTATACAAGGACAGAATCTGATTCTATCTCTCGTCGTGCTGTTAGCTCATGGGCTTCAACTCGAATGGCGGTTGATTAAGGGCCGGAACTGGGGCCAATCAGCTTCAAGGAAGTCGATGCAAGCAACATGAGAGCATTCAGATGAAGATTAGATTAGATCCTGACTGACTCCTGACCTCGGAATCCGTCCGGGTCAGGTATTGTCTTCGAAAATTCCCTCCCGTATGCAGTTTACGAATCTCAAACCGCACTAAATCGGGAGCCCGGGGCTCATGCGAAAAAAAAAGTTCCGGTCTTCCGGACTCATTTACCATGGGGAGCGAATTTGATTCCCTTTCCCCGGTCGATGAAATCAGACAACACGGTAGGAAAAATTCCGAGCAGGTTCGGCTGGAAGCCGAACCAGGGGTTCGCGTGGGACACGCGTCTGCGGTTGTGACGGAATGATATAAATCGTTTATTCAATCTTATTTTTTCTAGAAATGTGTTCTGGTTGATGAGCTTATTCTAGAATAGTGAGTATTGCTCGGTGATGGCTGAAATAGGTGATATTTGTAAGAATTTCTTGGTACTGAATGTGTCTGGTGAAGATGAGATCTATAGTGGATTGACCGTTTGTGGTGGGTTGATCTGATATCGAAATAGCACAGATTTCCATCTCGGTTGCTGATCGGTCAACCGGATTTCGAGAAATACTCGAATCGTCTGCCCAAAGATCTCGAGGAAAGGAACGCATTCGACCTACAGCGGTCGCACGTACCAACAGATGAATAGCTAGAAACATATGTTCATGCGCATGCTCAGTGCCCGATTCGTCTGCTCGGCCGCGGATACATTCTACCTATGGCGATCGAACGAGTAAGCAGACGAACCGCTGGAAACAAGTTCTCTTGCTCACATGTCCACCGGAAGTTGGACAGCGTACCCTAGCGTATCGCACAGAAGTTAATTGACGAAGAATGGGAAGCTGTTATTATCATTGGGAGGCTGTTATTATCATTGGAGGCAGCATGTCTAATACCCAGCACCTCAATGTCAGTCTGGTGCATTTCGATCTGAGCAATGCATCCCGGTCAATGAAGTCGCTTCTTTTTTCAAATTTTGGCGCCTGTGGATTTCGGGACGTCACATCCGTAACACTTTTCGTGACGTTGTTTACTCAAGTGAGCCTAAAGACGTGTCCCACGTCAAAACATATTCACATTCTCCGACCTTGAGGTCGTGTGTTGCCAGGGGAACTAATCACGCCGGCGTCGGAGGCGAGAATCCTGTATAGATGCTCCACGGAAGGTCTTCGGAAGTAGAGAGCGTGAAATGCGATAGGCTTCCTCTTTTTTTCCAACGATACCGATAGACATTTTAGATGGTACCGGCATGTTAGCTGTGCTGATGCTCGAGCGTCTGCTCTCCAACCACCGCCGCTCTCGCTGCCGCTATCAGGCGGAGTGTTTGCGACGCTGGTGGAGGCGGATCAAATGTTTATAAATAGTCAATTTCTCGCCACATTGCGTCCGGTGAAGGAGCAGCCTTGCGACAGCAGCCGAGGAGGCTGAGGGGGCCATGCTCTCGATCTAAGATGGCGGACCGCGAAAAATGAATGCAGCCTATCATGTGCCTGGATATCATAGTCATGAGTCGAAACGACTCAAAATTTGCATCGGAGCGGCGTTTCAGGAATTGTCAGGCGATCAGTCCTCTGGACCCGAGCTCACTGCCCTTCTTCCTCTTCGTGGTCGCACATAAATACATGGCCTGTGTCCATGCATGTGTCGGAATGGCCTTTTCATCGACCTTCAATTTGTGGGGAACGCTTCGAAATCTACGTAACATTAGGCTCGTTGACATATCTTCCGCACAGTGGGTGAACGTGTACGACATCGTCTAGTCACCCCTTTATTTCAGGCAGAAAATTGGGTGAGGCCTACTCACGCTTTCCGATGGCGCCCATTGGATAGGATCTCTCGGGCGCTCCGGCTGGCGCAGATCCACCCGAAAATCAACATCGACTCCGCAACCGATTTCCTCGCGCGGGAATCCTCGGCTCCGTCGGATTTTCGATTCTATTAGGAGAGTCCGAGCCACAAGACCCGACTGAGCGAATGCCCGGAATTCTATCGCTTCGAATTCTCCCGATGAATCACCGATGCAGCTCTGCTTTCAGCGGAGGGAGACCCGTGTGTATTTGTTGAACTTTACCATTTTCTCCATGCGTCGAGGTGTGTCCATATTTCGACGGGCACCGACCGTCCGGGGGTAGTTGGCGTGCCGCCAAGTGTCATTCGAGTCTCAAACGATGCGCAGAAGATGAATGGCCTTGGGACGTCCTTAGCGGCACTTCATCATCGTCGCCGTCCGGCCAACTCGATCTCACTCCAAAAAACCTGCCGCGGCAATCAGGGTAATAGCGGGTTTTTCCTCGAGACGAATGGAGGTGTGTTTAGCACCAACTGGAAATCGACTCGACTCGACAAACCTCCGATCCCTCAAAGAGTGTATGCTCCCGAATGAGTCCAGCGTTACCATCGGATGACGAACTACCGGGTGACTTTATTCGAGTCTGTAGCTCTTCAATGGACATCTATTCTCGCCCGGAGTGAGAGGCCCCATCGGGGAACAATATGATCGAGTTCCGCGAGTGCCCCGCGGATGTAAATGAAGCGAATGAGCAGGCCATGGATCTGAGTTATGAGTTTGCGACGACATATTTCTGGAATTCGGAGATGGCTGATGCCGGAGCATGCGGCACCGAAAGGAGACAAATTGGAAGTTCCAGCGTCCGCGGCGCCCCATGATTCAGAAATCTGTGGCTGCACGCGGAGAAGTCTCGTCCGGAATCGCGACCGCACTGGAGCGAATACCAATGTCAGCACGAGGGGAGAGCCATGTCTCGACTGTGTACCACCATCATCAGCGAACGACCGACCGACCGTCCGTCCGACCGGCCAATCAAGCGACGCGACAAGCAACCAGCCTGCTAGCCACCGAGTCAGTCAGTCAGTCAGTCAGTCAGTCCGCCACAACTCAACTGGGCTTGCTAGCGAGCGTGCCTGCTTGCTTGCTTGCTCGAATGGAACATGAATGCCTGATGCATTCAACGGCTGACGCATTGCGCAGAAATGACGAAACCTTCGCTGTTACGTTTGTTATGCGTGCACTCGCCTGTCGACTCGTCTGACGGTCGAGGTTGCTGTGCTCGAAGCACCGCCAGTGGAAGGAGATGGAGGAACTATTGCGTATTCGCGCGTTTGGGGGAAGACGACGCGATAGGGAAACGTCTGTTTACTCCTTTCGCTGTTAATCCAATGCCGTGTTCGGCTGCCATCAGCTAACGAACTGGACCCATGATCGGAAACGGCACGTTTTTGGTCGCCACACAGCCGGGCGTTGTGGTCGGTTCGTTGGTGCGGGAGAGTAGGAGCGGGTCGATGAAGCGTACGGTGGGAAAAAGTCTCCATTCCAGCAACGGAGAGAAATTAAATTGCTCCAAGTGGGAACGACCTGGAACAACAGCTGGAAAGGAAACATTCTGGAAACTGCTCCGGTGCTATCCGATGCGAACAGCAGAAAACCGAGAGGATGAGCATGCGCGGAACTGCTCGCTTACGTTGGTAGGCTAAGCGACTCATTGTCAGGGGTCGAACGAGCCACCCTCTGCGCTCGGCTTGTCTCGTTACGATATCTCGTTCGTCTCTGTCTCGTTGGAGTTGGCTTCGAACAGTGCAAAACCTAACGCATCACTGACGTTGCTTTCCAAACAGTTACGCAGCTAATTTATGTTGAACAAGTTCACCGTGAAGTTTGTTTCCGCCTCCGGAGGAGAATATCGAATGGATATTTTCGAAAGCCTTCCATTAACAACGCCCCTACACGTCTCGAGAGCCCAAGAGAGCTCTGTCTGGTTATACATATGTGGCGGCCCGTGCCGATCGCGGTCTCAGCCGCTCTTGGGAAATTCGAGCTCAAATCTGGTCTTTCAAGGGGGTGTTTTGGGGGAACTTGAATCTTCGTAGGCGCCGTATCGCTCCAATAGGAAATGAGAAACCGATCCTCTTCGTTCCTCTGAAACTCCTCGGATACATTGAGGCATGGTTGGCCGCCGGCTCAGATCATGTGCTCGTAGGCGGGCCGGATCGGTAGATTGTCGCTGCAGCAAAAAGCATCAACTTTCGATGAATGATGACTTTTCCCGAATATTACGCGCGCCCTCAATTCTGTGGCCTCGGAGAACGTCGTTTTGACGAATGGTCCGTGCAACAGGAGACGCGCCATTTGAGAAGCGAGCAAGCGGAGCAGTGAGTGGGTTAGCCGCGCAACTTTCTGAACTGGATCGATTCTCTTCGCTGGCAGAAAACGAGATCGGAAGAACGCCTGCAAGACGGAGACACGGCCACTCGAGCACTTTTTCAAATCATCGATCCCTTCGAACTTTTTCCAACCCCACCCTCGTCCTCTTCTCTTCAAGAATTCAGCCACTGCAAGTAGCAGGCGGCGAGCAGATGCCGCGACGATCCTTCTTACAGCTGCCATTCGAGAGCTTTGAATTTCGAAGGGCCGACTAGCAGCGAGTCATATTCAGCATCGACTCTTCGTTCTCTGTCAGCCGGTGACTGTCGTTCCGTCCCGATCCGCTTCCGAACGCTTCGAATATGGGAACTCATTTGCCGGAAACGGATGCGTTCCGATATTTCTCCGAGCGGCGGCGGCGGCATAGTCCCAGCGTAAGTTGCCCCGAAAGCTCTCAATCGACGTCGGTGCCAGCAACGACAGCGGCTGCTCCTCGAGCTCCCTCCCTTTGAGAAGTGAGCGCGTTCGCAGGCCATACATGTCGGTGCGAAGAATCGCGCCGCGCGCAGACGAAACTCTCGGCCATCCGGGTCAAGTATCGCTCGAAGTGGACGTTGTGTCAGGCGGGACCCGCGGGTCCGATTCGCGGACTGGGAATCAATTGAATCCCAGATCGGGAAGCGGTGGAAAAAATCCTCGATTGTAAGCTCCGCGATTCGCATGAATCCGCCGACTCCATTCCGTATGCATACTGTTGACGACGAATACACGTATCTGCATGCGAAACCACGGTAAACTGAGACATCCGGCTTATCGATCCACAAGCAATCAGCAGAATACACATCATCAGTTCGACTCACAAACTCAGAACAGAAGACGCGATTTCAGTGCTCTCACCCGGGGATGGTCGAGCGAATAGTGCCCGCGTCAGGCCAGGGCAATAATCGAGGTCGCATCAGGGAAAGGCGACTCGAAGAATTTTATATTTATTATAGACTTTAGCAACCATCTCCCACCCATGACGTTCTCAGGGAAGCCACCCCGGCTGTGGGCAAACTAGCAGAAAACTCGCACCTCTGCACCGCTCCTATGTAGTCGGGACATGGATTCTCCGAGGATGGAGCGCCGGTTCTCGCAGTTGAGTTGGGTAGCGAGGCTGTCTGAAAATGATGCCTTTTTCGACGTGCGGAATGGGGAAAAATGTCGACCGACGTCTGATGTCCCGCGACGACGAGCCGCCGGCGCAGGTCGTAACGAGCGTGAATTTCCAATCGGAATCAGCCGAGAAGAGCTGGAGGAAGCACCGACCGTCGGAGAACTGACGAAAAAAAAGAGAAAGCCAATAACCATTATTTTAGTGCGACCTCAGCAGGTTCTCTAATGGGAAAAGCGCTTGAGCTCATTTCAGCGGTGGGTTTGCGGGCAGACGGGCGCAGACGGTGGGACGCGACCGCCGGAAGGAGCTGTCTTTGAGATGGTTGCAGGCTTTTCTCCTGATTCGCCGACGGTCTCACCTTGAACGGATCCAAGATCGTTGTCCCCGGAGCACTTCTTTTCTTTGTCTTTCCTTCCGGAGACCACCGCCGCTCCGAGACAAAAACGCTTTTTTCCCCTTCAGCACAGATTCAGATAATTTACTCGCCTGCCGAGCTCCATTCTTTCTACCACCTTCGTGCAATTCGTAGCTAGTTATCTCCCTGGTGGCGCGGGAACATCTTGTCATTTTTCTTCCAGCGACACGAGCCTTGCGGAAGTCGTGGAAGCGTTCCGTGTCGTACGACCCAGCGTTGCCCGTTTCGCTCGGACAGCTCGAAGGAACTCCGAGACGGCATTGTTTGACTCTGTTGCTTGACACAGCCGTGACGCATAGCGAGTGGGAAAGCGAGCGACCTTCAACGACCTTATGACTACTGCCTTCGAATCTCTTCAAGGTCGTAATTGCCCGCCGAGAGCCGTGGCGTGGTGGGGAGCCCGCGAATCCCCCGGCAAATCGGTTCCGTCTCTACAAGAAACTCACCTCCTCTCCGAAGCTGAGTTGCGAACACATCCACTATGTATTCCTGGTCCCATATTGCGAGTCTTCCCCACCCCCATGCCCCCCTCCCCATCCTGTGCCATTTCCGACGGTATGGGGAAAATCGTTGATTTGATGGAAGATCCTGATGGACGAGTGCCGAGGAACCTTATGAAGAAAGTTCATGGCTAGGTTTGGCTAGATCCCACTCGAATTTCGCAGCCGAGCGCGACAAATAATAATTGGAGTGAATGCAGATGAGCTATCGATGCATCCGCTAGCTCCGGTTTGTCGACGTGAGTTAGACCGGAACGACAAGGCAAACAACTCTTTGAATAATCAATCACGCACGACGAACGAATATGTTCGCCTGCGAAATGCCTATCTCGTTCAGGAGCCGCTAATAGCAGCGTGAGCTCGGTACGGTGGCGTCGTTCTACAAGTGGAGCTGCTGAGCTCACTTCCTCGGAGACCTCTGACGAGTGAGAGACTGCCGAAGGATGACGGCTTGTCGTCTTGGGTAGCTATCGCTGTGAATCGATTGTGTCATGATGAGCAACGTCTGAATGCGCACTCGATCTCCGAGCTCAATGTTTTGTGTCGCTCGTCGCCTGATCTCGTTGATCTCCGCTCGAACGAATCTACTCCGGGAACAATTCCGGGAACCTGGAATTATGCCATGAATATAGACGCCTCGAATCGACGAGATCCATCTTCGTTGAGTTCTGATGCGCGCATTCGATGCTCTCTGAGTCTTTGATGATTACCCTCTCGATCTGGGTGTCGTCGTGAGCTTCTCAGCGATGGCGCAAGGTCTCGAAATCGGCTGGAACTCCGATTGAGTGCGATTGCCAATCCATCACATCCTCCACGGTCGGCGAGAAGGATTCGGACTAGAATATTGGGGCATGGCTGTGAACTCGGGATTACTCCGAACTCCGTGACACGAGCGATCTCGGAATGCTCGAAGGGCAGGTCATCGGACCGAAGGTGACTCATTGAGATCGAACGAGGAAGAACGCGGCAGCGCTCCTGAGAGACTTGGCGTTTCTTTGGAGAAGCGTTGATCGAATCAGGGTTTCGAATTTCACTAACCAAGCGAGTTGAGGAAGTTTCTGAAAGTTTCAAAATCCGTTCAACGGTGGTGAATACGGAGTGTTCCCAAGCGCGCCGAGTTGACTCTCCATGTCGGGCCCGGTCGTGCGTGAATTCATTGTAACCACTCCAGAACGTCGCCGTCGTTTCAAGACGCGTTCCGAAAGAGAGCGACTCGTCAAAGCCAGAGAATGCAAGTCACTCGCAGCCGCCAGTTGCCGACCGACAGCTCCGAGCGCGCTCATCGATTAAACATGCTCCACACTACCTGCGTCGGATATTCGTGTATTGATTTTTCCACCAGGTGCTCAACACAGCGCTTTGTCATTCAGGGCGAACCTCTTGAATTGGTGAATAGCTCCATCGCGAGGAGTCCGTGAACCATCGCATCGGATGAGCTCCGCTCCTCGCGAGGAAAACGTCCCCGGCGGTGAACTCGATCTATCATCGCGTATAGGCAGCGGAGCATAATATGTCGGTACATGACATGCAGCCAGAAGGCGCGATCTTTGCGTATCTCACTTTCCTATAGCGAGTCTCGGGGGCAATGTTCCGGGGAAATTTCAGGGTGCCCCCTGGACGAGTCCAAAACGACGTTTTCGGGAAACGCTGACTTAGAAGAAGCGAGAAAATCTGCTCTCTCACGTTTCCGATGCGTCACCCCAAGCTAACTCTCCTGACTCGGATCGATGTTCATCAGAAAACTCCGGTGGTTTATTGCGATCCCGGACGAAGTCTGGAGTCTTGGGGATGTCTTGGTACTGAGCGGATCCGGAGATAGAATCCAAATTCATGCTCGAGTCCAGGCGGACCCAAGCGAAGAGCTGAACAGATTGGATATGCGTGGTATTCCACGAATGAAGCTCGATTCCCGCATCGAACTTGAGGACAATATATCGAAACAATTTGGAACCTTCAAGTCTTTTCCGTTCCAAGTCTATTCCCGGGTTGGAGGTAACGAGACTCAGCAACTGATCAGGGACCCCGGAGCTCATTCGCATCGCTTGTTCCGATACATCGCCTGCGAACGTGATGACTGATGAGATTTTCTCGAATTTGAAGGCTACACAGATCAGCAGAAGAACTTGACATAGGCTCACCCGTATGTGACCTCGGAAGCGATGTCGGACGACGCGAAGTGTTCGAAAATGACTGAGAAATCGAATCTTCACACACCAGGCAGCGATTAGAAAATTGATGAGAGCCACAAACATGTGAATAGACTCTATCTACCCCTTTAATTCCTCGATTGAGTCAGAAATGTTGCGAGAACCCCCGTGAACTCATGTAGGTACCTACTTCGAAGGTTGTTTCGATTCCCGGGCAGGTAGCTCGATGGTCTGGGAACTTTTCCGCTCGTTCTGAGATCGACCGCGCTCTCCAGGGATCGATTTATCTTAACTCGCCTACATTTCAGTCAGAGACGTCATTGGCTTCGGCATTCTAATCGCAATGCGTTTATTCGCGTACTACAATTCGTTCGGCCACCGAACCCGATCGAGAAGCGCGGAATCTAATGCATCAGAGCAGAAAAACAAGTCCGAGGGATGCACGCAAGGCGGTATTCTCGCTTCGGACATCTGCATGGCCGAACTTTCCACAATTTCCCGCGCCTATATTTCAGAGACTGGGAATGTTCAAGGTCGCGATCTCAGCCCCGAAGAATCTGTCAACTCGATGGAAAAAAGCTTTTTCCAACACTCGCATGGGTCGCTCGCAGGTCGAGAGGATGTCCAGCTATTACTTCATCGTAGAAACTTCAGCTCTGAAAGCTACTCCGCACGCCATGGACCAAGTAGCGAATGCCTACATTCGACGCATCGCTGATGATTCTGATCCCTGAGGAAGCAGAAGTCAAAAATGACCTAAGGAACTCTTACGGCCTTCCCAATAGCCAGAATCCGCTCGGATGATTGAGGTTTCGGGATTCGCTCGGCCTCCGAGCGGCTCCATCGCCTTATGGCTGTCATTGATCCGCAGGCTGCAGAGACTGCCGTCGTTTCGACACTGCGGCTCCTGATCGATATTTTGAGCCTTGCTCACGATTCTGAAATCCAGGACCCAAACATGAAACAGACGCCTCTTTTGCTGTCGAGCAGATCCTGTAGCCCCAGAAAGCGGTCTGAGTGAGATTCAAACTATGATCCAAGTTACTCGAGCGTCCCTGCGGCACGGGGCGCACAGGGCGGAGAACGTCAGGGAAGGACCCACGGCTGAGAAATGAGCCTGAACCGGACCCGTAGTCCCCACTCGCGCAGTCTCGGATGTTTTGTTAACGGAGCTAAGGAATGGGGACATGTGATTCTTTGAAACTCGAGATGACCTCCGAGTTCAACCTTGTTATGGGCCGTGATCAATAATAGATTAAAAGCGTTGACTGACATGAGCGAGTCTCATCGAAGTCAGCAGCCAAAATAGACCGGAGATCTTAGATGAATAATGAATGTCAACTTCTGAGAGTCGGTTCCGAACGAAGTGTCGTGATCTCGTTGAAGTCGACACTATTGAAGGAGCCGATTACGGACTTCATTCTTGGTATAGCTCCGACTAGAACACCACTGTAAGAGATTCTGAGCCTGTTCCCAGCTCCCGAAATAGGAGCCGCCACGGAAGAAATTTCTTCTCTGCGGAACTAGGGGGCTGAGCGACGTGAGCAGAAGAAACGTAGACTTCGGAAAATCAAACCTGGCCGAGAGTTTCACGATTGTTCTCCTTCGGGCCGTGACTGGGTATGGGTGCTCGGTACTGATCAATTGAGCATTGTGATCGGAGCTCCGCAGAGAATTCCGAAGCCCAGGATCACCGATCACTCGGGATGCTGTGCCCCTTGCCCAACATTGAGGCCTACGGACGAATCTGAGAATTTCTGCTTGAATAATCCACGCTGGGGAAGCGAGCCCCTATCGAAGCGAGGAATATCAGAAGCGATGGAAGAAGTTCTGCGGAGAGTTCGCCGCGGTTTGGGAATCGTCGTCGCCGCTGTGCGTCACGCTCTCGAGTCAGCACGTCGGCGAAGTCACGAGCGCGCTCAGGACAAATTCATTTTCGTCCATAGATGCACTTATTCTTGGGAGCCAGACATTCCATATTGACATCGCGGGGTACACCCCTCGAAATCCCCGTACAGGCCGGATTTCCGATGCCGTGGCACTTGTACTCCCGGCGAATAACACCCGATCTGTGTTCCGTCTAGTCCGTATAGTCCAGACTTGAGACAGACGACGGCTTCATGGAAGGTTTCACGGACTCACAACAATTGAAACGACCAGAATATGACTGAAGAGTCAGACGAATGATAGTCGGTTGAATGAATCAAGTTTTCTGCATCGCGGTCCCTACCGACTCCGCCGGACTGCGATTCCTCAGTCAATCCACCAGCGGTCTTCCGGTATGCCGAAAATCTGCAAGGAATTCGATAGAACGGTCATCGCGGTCTGAGACGAATCCTCGACGGAAGAAATTCTCGCTGGCGATGGAGTGGGGAACGATAGAAGGGAACCCGTGGTCGGATTCATCTCTACTCGGATGCCGAGAGGCACCTTTGCTGGAGAGAGCCCATCTTCTGGTCCTGATCCTGAAGATTATTGCTTATCGCTATCATTCATCCTGGATGCAGCAATCTCGGAATTGTATCACCTCGTGGAGAAGATCAAGATCGCGAACGCGAGTCGCCCGCCGATACGGACATCTCGGGACTGTCGTCTTCGTCGCTGGATTGTACACGACGGCAGATGACCTCACCGATGTTTTATTCTCTTCATTATCATACTCGCATCTTCCATCACTCGGAGACGGACACATCTGAACTGCAGGTCCGTTGAGAGGACAAGAGTTCCTCGATGCCTTCGCGCGAGAAGTTCCATGAAAACTTCGGTGCGTTCCCCGCGCAGCGCATAACGACTCATTCCCATCCGCCCACCATTTAACTCACCAAGTCGGAGAAACGAGAGCCCGCATGCACTGTAACTAGCTTCGAATCATGAACTTATGACGGCGCTGATTCCTTGGACTTGAACAGAGTTCCTGAAGTACCTCGCTCTAATTTCTTTCTCTTCCCGTCTTTCTCATGAAGAGAAGTTTCTTGCGGGACCTCCTGCATGCACGACAACCGTCGGCGTCGCGTCGTTAGTGAATTAGGAATTATAAGCTGGTGGGAAAATGCCGGGCGAAAGTAGCCTGTTGTACCATGGTGCGGTCGTTGAGAAATCACTTCGAGACACGCAGGACGAGATGGTTCCATGCTATTCCGCAGCATTCCCACCGGTGAATGTGGACTGCTCTCAGGGAAATACGCGGCCAGGCCACAGGCGCGCGACGAGCGTGGGTGGGCTTGGATACATGCCCAAGGAGCATTCAGCCCGAGATGGCGCTCCGTTATGCGTTCTCACTGCACGACAGAGAACGTGCGCAGTTCCGCGGCGGGAAAAGCAAGAGAAAACATAACGTTCCACAAAACCCGGCCCCAGTCTCGGCCTCTTACGCCGACTCAAACGTGATACTTGACCTGAGAAACTGTTTACAAAAGAACGCATGCATCCACCGTCGCGGGGTTGCAGTGCTCATCGCGAAAAACTTCTGAATTGTTCTTCTCCCGGCGATCACATCGGGGCGGAGGAATCAAGGCGCCCGTCTTATAGACTCGGCTCAGCAGGGAGGATGAAATTCAGAGGCCAGTCCACAGGTCCACAGTCGTCAGTCATTCTCCTGGATCGGTGAACTCGCGTCCAAGACGAGGTAATAGATGCAGGAATCGACGTTGAGGTCTGCTTGAAAGCCTCAGACAGAAGCCGTGTGCGTTTGGTGTATGTGGGCTTTGATCATCCGTCTGTTGGCTTCCGGGGCACATGAGGGAGAAGCGCAATATGTACCTACTTGCGAGGCTTACTCATTGGGTTCCCCTGACCAAACCTGGCCGCGTCCGTCGGAATGCGGGATCGATTTCTGGCGCGTTTTCGTTTCGGTCCGGTACTGATATTCGAATCTGACGCTTCGCGCGCCGCCGCCTAATAACTTTTCACTTATCGCGCAGTGCCTCTCGCTGCATCATTTTCCCACGCGCCTTGCCTCCGAGATCGCTACAGTGAAGTTCCATCCTCCCTACTCCTGACCGATGAACAAAAAGACAACATCGGTTTCGAAGCCGCACGGGTCGGTGTGATCCATGGAGTATTCCAGAGTGGATGTAGGGATTCTTCGCGATCAATCCGCCAAAGGGATTGAGTTCCCAGAACTCATCAACGATCGGCACGTGTTCGAGTGTTCTACGCTATCAAGCGGGTCCGCTCGGTTGCCTACGTGAGTCCATGGATCGATTACGAGTCATCGACCCACGCCCCTGGGGTCGATTAGATTGGAGCGATCATTGTGGAATAGGACCTAAAATCGCGAATTCCAGGCTCAAAGTATGACGACGGACCCGTGCGTTAATCTCTAATGTCTCATGATGAGGGGAACGATTGATGCATGAGCTGACGATTCCTGAAAGAGTCGATAGAAGGATGAGCAGAGACGAATGAAAATCATTTTCCTCATGGGGAAGCTTTTCGGGCAGGGAAAATCCCGGGAAGCTCCAAGGCACTTCATTCAGCAGAAGAATGACATCCTGGATGTTCGTCGCCCAGGACGCTATCGGTGGGTCGGTTCGCCACTCGGATCAAGCGACCTCTCGACACATGGAGTCAGTTGAGTCGCGTGGTGACGTAACAGGCTGGATGAGCGGAGCAATTAGAGTTACGCGATGACGATGAGGAGACGTAGTAAAGGGCTTCGTGGCTTGCGACAGCTTCCTCTCTCGGAGTAATACACGCCAGCCGGACAGCACCGAAAGGAGTCTGGATGTTGTCTGGCATGACTTGATGTAGACATCTATCATCAGGACGACCGAACGGAGTCGACTAATATCGGTCGCTCTCTAGGTCCGCATGTCAGCAGTGCCCCTGTCCGATCGCTTAGACCTCCAGTCTGTCGGTCCCCCCCTCCGCCCGTCCGTCCGTCTTTACGTCTGTCTGTCTCTCTGGCGGTCGTTCGGTCGGTCTTCCTTCCAGACATGTTCTCGGGGGACACGCAGACTCATTTGATGCTCTGCCGAGATCTGATCCTTGATAGCAACGACGGCTGACACGCACGAAGCGACGTACGAATTCAAGCAATTTTCCGTTGCTGCTCGCCGTGCGCGCACACCGGTCCCGCTCGACAGAGATTCGGGTCGTAATTTTCTGAGATTGCGTACTTTGTCTTGTCTGGGAAGCGACAGAGAGTGAGCCGGAGCAAGCGTCTTGACGGTAGCAGCAGCACTTGGCTGTTTTATAGAGATTAGCGCAACCTGCCCCTACTCATCCTCGTTCTTCCCTCTCCTTGGTCCTCCCATCCGCGCATTCCCGGGCTGTACGTTCTCGTCATACTCGTCGACTCTACCCACGGAGATTCCTCTCTGCATGCCACGACACTATGGGAGAAGCATTGGCGCACTGCGGTCCCGCTCGACGTTATCCGCACGGCGGTTCAGTGATTTTCCAGCTTTTCCAAATCCCACGCACAATCTTCCCTCGGAATACATCGACAACAGTAGCACCGGAGGCAGTGGCTGGAGCGGCGAGGCCGATGAGACCCAGGAGACTCGGCTGCTTGATAGATAGTTGTTGATTATTCCTCAAGGAGTGTTCTTTACCGATTCCATGGTCGGCAGCCTCCCACGTCCTCCTTCGCCTCCTCGCTTCCCACGTTCGGTGGCGAGGAAGGTTCCGAGATACTGGGGGGCAACAAGTTCTTCCGAGAAGATGTGCCACTATCAGTGAGGAAACTCTCTGTAAACACGCTCGGTGGACAGGCAATGCGGCATGTCTGCGGGGTGTTTTGTCTCGATATAGCCACTGATGATATGCGATTCAGGTATCTCAGAATAAGAGTTTGTGGATCGTTAGCGCCTCGTTAGAGACCCGCATTTCCAGCGACCCGGCTCTCTTGAAAGCGTTCTTCAAGAGAATCTCCCTTTCGCCCCCTCCCCTCCCCTCAACGTTCGCTAGTGCAATCAGAATCCGCATTCTTGCCGTATCGAGCTCGTCCTGTTCCATTCCGATCCATGACAGAAACGGGTTCTACAAAAAAAAAACAGATTCTGTGCTCTGTTTTCGGGACGGGAAATTCATAAAGCACATTCGTGCTCCCGCCATGAGGCTGGGGGCGATGTCTCTAGCGTGGACGAGAGTGATGTGACCGACCCGCTGCGGCTACTGAGCCGGCGGGTCTGCCCCTGACACGAGCGGCCTCTATACTGACCGAGAGCTGTCGCACACTGCAGACGGACCCACTTCTTGGGTTTGGCGGGGTCCAAATCCGACCTGAGACATCATCCGCAGCGTTAACCTGACTCTTTCGGACGCGTTCCCGATTGTCAACTTCGTCCCGACAGGCGGGGAAAATCTCCTAGAGGATTTGTTGTTATTAGGGTCTCGAACGTTCAAGAAGCTCAGCGAGTGGAGTTTGCTTTGATGTTTCATTCAATTTGTTTGCAGTGCGAACTTTGACGCATCGGTCGAGCGGAGGGCTCCTATCGGTCAACTTTGAAGCTGAGCCCGGTATGATACTCCGATCATGGCAGGGTTCGATTCAATTTTGTCGCTGAACTTTGTATGAAGCATCTTCACGCGAGTCGCTTAGGCGAACTCGTGAGAGCTTCTGTGCGCGGTCAGAGTGGTTGACATTATAACCGAGGAGTGCGAGCGGTGCTTTTCAAACGACGCTTCCAATCGATACGCCTACGCTGCGAGACTTCATTCCGTGGCTCCACCGGTCGGAACAGACCCGCTTGAAATCAGAATCGATCATCACTCGGAGCCTAATGAGCCGCTTCCGGCAAATCATCCTCCTGCTCTCGGCTGCTCGCGGCTGCAATTCGTGTCTTCCCCGGAATAGGATCCGATCCGACTGTTTTCGTGCATCGCTATTCACGGATTGGAAAGAGCGTCGGTTGTTGTTGAAGTCCTCGGGCGCGGTGCAGCATTCTCGAAGCTCGAATCCCGTATCGTGATCTTCCGGGGAGCTCGAGGCGTCCTCCTCCCGGCTCGAGCTCTCGTGGGATGTTCCTCCGCCTTCGATGTCTTCCGGAAGTCCGAGGCGGAATGTGTTTTGCACTCGTATCAGATGGGGAGATAGGAGCTTCATGAATTATTTCAGAACGATGGAGGGAATGAGTTCATTTTCGCGTGGAAACAGCGGTCGATGCAAAAACAAGCGCGGAGAAGCATCTCACAGACAAAGACACTCTATTTAGTTTGCGGACGAGTGGGAGCGCGCGCGAGACGAACGAAGTATCTCCTCCGGCAAGAATTTATAGACTTTGTCGTCTTGCTTGTTCGCTCGGTATCCTGCTTGTTCTTCTCTCCGCCGGAGAATGGCACGGCGCGACGTTTTACAACGAAAGCCGACACCTATTATTGCAGCAAGCTCGTCGTATCTTTTTCCTCGCTGCCACAACGCCCACCGCCGGTTTCGTTTGGGTGACGACGGAGAAATTCCGAAACAACCCGGTTAGCATATAAGGAGAAGATGGGAAATCGGACGGCGCGATCCATCCAGCGCGAGGCTACCCGCTCGGCCGCCAGCTACGGGTTCCCTCTCGCTGGACTCGAGAGCCGAAGTAGGAAGCCCGGGATTCGGGGTTATGGTCCGCTCCAAAAAGCGCGCCACGAAGGACGAGGAGGAGTCAGTTTCAAATTACCCGGGGATTTACGACGAGAACGGGCGGTCATAGTCGGTCAGCCGTGCAGCCAGTCTCTCAGGCTCCGCGACGCGATGGCGACGCCGTCGATGATATCAACGACGACGTCAACGACGGCAACAACAGCGAAGGTCGACAGTGTTTCAAATCGACGGGCCCTGATCCAACTCCTCTCCCAGATCTCCGCTCGGAACTCGATTCGATGGCCGAAGCTCCGGAGGGGATTTTTAAGGTCCGTTGGCGAGAGATAATAAGGAGATCCTTCCCTTATTCGGTCCGTATACTCACAGAGGAGCTTTCGAATCGGTTCGCGTGCCAAATCTCCGAAGGTTCAAGATTTTTCACAATATGCTGACACGAGCCCTTGTTTCTCCATCTTCACATGGAAGGGCGAGTAATCCTGGGCAAGACTTCTCGGATCCGGATAAATCCCTATTCTTAATTGCCGGCCTATTTCGGTATCGACCCGGCTCGAGGATGCGAGAAACCCAAGGATCCAGGTACTTGGCCTGCTTTCCTGGGCTGACTGGCGGGAATTTACACAGGATGCTAGGACGGGGAGCGTATCGATTTTTGAAGAAGTTTTACGACTTGCCTCAAGCTCACCCGAGAAGAGGAGGCTCCGCGAAGAGTCAAGACCCGACACCGGAGGTGGAGTTGATTAAGGGAAGTGAGCGCACTCTGCAACGATAGCTTAATTTCTTCATAGAAAGCGATCCGCCGAGGAAAATAAGTCCTCCATGTTGGAGGCTTGACGAGACCGTAAAAACTTAGCTCCGGTGGGAAGAGACGGCCGGTCGTTAGGGCCGCCATCGGACGAGCGAATCGACTTTGACTGCACTCGAGATTGTGATACCCATCCGAGGTGAAGTGCCCTGGAGAAAAGCACATTGACTCAAGAGTTGGAAGGATCGAAATAATGGCATTTGATCAATCTAATGTCTGTTAGTATGATTTTTTAAAGCAAGGCAAGTCTCGCGAGGAGAAATTCCAACCTCAAGGGTTGGACCTCCAGACCTGTTTCTTCCATGCAGATCCAAGGAGGCAATCAAGTGGGTCTCCAAGTCAAAGGAAGAGTAGCCGATTGGAGCCTCTGTTTTCCTCCTATACGGAAGACTGCACCAGGGGCCCACGAGCACACTGGTGAACCCGTGGAAGACCCAAAAAACGATTCGGTTCCTTTCGCCCTGAGCATTTCCATTCACACCCCACCTGAGCTCTCGAATAGTGTTAGGGGGTCGTTGCTCCGACTCGAAGCCGCGCGTTCATGCTCAACAGCAAATGGCAAGCGCAGCCCGCACCCAGAGGTAAAAACAGCGAAAACGAAACCCAGGCATTCTCTAAGCCGTCGAAAGACAGAGCTCTTAATCAGACGAACGATGGGAGCGAGAAAAAAACTTTGCCCCCACCGAACTCGAGCTCCGAGCGGCGTTGAGATAGCGAGCCCATGAGCAGCCTGACTTACTAAGAGAGTTCGCGCAATTGGGGCCGCGCGTCCAACTGACTGACTGACTGACTGAGCGACTTACCTGATGCCGGGGGCGTTTTTACTCACACTTGAGAATTGTATCCGAGGAGGTATGATACGCTCTCGGCGCTGTAGGCTCAATCATTGTGTATGATCGATCTTGATTCGTTTGCCTGATGGTTGTATATGAATCTCGGGAGTTGAGAGAAGGCAGTCAGGGATGAATGAACTTCGGAACTGTGGTCTCGAATTCTGATGAGAGCGCGATTTAGCCGCAATGTGGAGCAGATCTCAACAAGATGACAATTCATGACTATGGAGTTGCGCGTATGACTCAATTCGGGACGAGAATCCGTCGGAGCTCGCATCTCCTGAAGGAATCCGTCACTGAGGGCGTCCATCCCCCCAGGCTCGAGAGTTTCCAATACACCATCGAGAGATCTCGAGGTTCGAGCCACAAATCCCGAATATACGTCTCGGGATAAGCAAATGTCGTAGGGAGCCAGATCTCATGATTTGCGGAATATCTTATCTGAGTCTTATCCGAATCCATCGACAAACTCGTCCGGTTTCCTTCACAAATTCGAGCCGCCGAGTCAAGGACTGAATGAGCCAATATTCCGCCAATCGTTCTCATCAAGGACTCGAACCCCACTGAGCAAACGCACTCGTCTACCGGCCGACAGGAAGGCGGTTCAGCGATGAAGGTCAAAAAGCGGAAGTAACGTATAACGGGGGCGTACTGCTTATTAATATGCTTATATCTATCAGGCCGACGTAATCACTAGTTGGGCCCTCAAGTAGACTGGATCGATTCAGGTAGTCCAACTACGTCACCATGCGAGTTTTGCGGAAGCACTACCTGGAAAGACGAAAAGCCTCTAAGCCGAGTCGGATCTAGATAGCTTTCATTGGATGATGTATCGCTCGAGGGGAAGCGCGGATTGAAGTATGCCGGATGCTCGCGCCGCCGCATCAAAACTCCGTATCGAACGCAGTCCCGTCAGCCATGTTGTCGTCCCGATAAAAAGATGGGTTTTTCCGGGGAAGAAAATCAAAGCACGCTCCTTAGCCTGGGCTTAATAAGGGTTTTCCAATTAATTGATTGGCTTGACAGCAAGGTTCTGCTCGGAGCTCACTGGGCTTTTCGGGTATTATTATCGTCGAGTTTGAGCGAATGATCAGCATCACTGAAAGAGATCAGCCTCGAGCTTCGATGAAATGTCGATGACGCACCTGCAGAGGATCCAAGTGTGAATGATGAGCCTGCGAGAAACAAGCACGCCGCGCCGGTATTTTTGCCCTGGCCCTGACCAAGCTTCCAGGACATTGTCGATTCGATGTTTGTCCCGAGTTGTCCTGCATCTCTCGGGAGGGACGATCGTGCTTTTGCGTTTTTGTCTGACCGCTTCGGAGAAGTACCTTCAAGAGTCATATTGGTCGATCGAACTCTCGGAGAGTCGCTCCCAGCGACTCGGGACACCGGACAGGCTTGCGATATCTAGAACTCGGAGATATGTATGTGGCAGCAATTTTGAACTGGAATGTATCCGGATGCGTCGGGTGACCGGTCCTCTGGCGGTGGTTGCTCTGAGGAATGTCAAGGACGCAATATTTCCCCAGATGATGATTGTTCCACGCTAGACAATCATGATTCATGAAACATGAATCTACCGTTTCAGAAGCTGAGTCGAGCAGGGGAACGCTCCTTCCATTGATCCCGTCTCCCAACAACCTGTTCTCGATGAAGAATATTCGACACATGGAGGTTTTGCAGTCCGTGCCCATCTAATGATTTCGATTTGCCAGTGCCTCGTTGCCCATGGAGAATCTTTCCGAGCGAGGCTCGCAGAACGAGAGATCGGATTGAACTAGAGCTGGGACGAATTAGCTCAGCGATTGCTCGCGCATGGCGGAATCGATCAGTCTGCTATTGAAGTCTAGCAAGGAGCCTCGAACACGGGTGCTCCCGGATGTTCAGGATCCGAATCTTAACCAGTATGGAGTTGGATTATACTGACTCGAACTTGAGTCATACCGACATCAGAGTGTTCCTGCAAAGAGGGAATCAAGCGTTTTCCTCATCATCCTCGCTGAAACGAGTTCTCTCATCAAACGAGAGTTCTTGCATTCGCACAGAGCTACGTTCTAGTCTCATCCGCTAAGTTTAGGAAATATGCAAATTCTCCGACAAAACTTGACAGCCGCTACCTGGTGTGTCCGGCGCTGTTTCCCGGGAGCTATCTTGGAGCTGAAGCGGCATGGTTCGGGAGGGGGACGAAGGAGAATGAGGAAATCCGAAGCGGCGGGACGAAGCAAGAAGACTTCCAGAAGTGGACGGCGTTTCTTTCTTCTCGGTACGATCTCTGAATCTCTCTCGCTGAGATGTCGCATCATCATTTCTCTGCATTCATATCAATGGACGAACAATACAACGTCGACGAGAGAAGGATGCTCCGATGGCCTCAGAGAATGCTCAATCTGTTTAGGGTCTCTAGCGTATCTGTTTCAGGGCAAATAACATTTCATTCCCGATGTGCTCTGAATCGACTTGCCCTACAGACCCACACGGGATCGGAAGGGCTCCATTGCAGTCGTAGATGCGTATAGGAGGGTCGTAAACTTGGATTGCAAGAACTTAAACCGTATGATCATTTCGAAGAAGCCGTTTGTGACTCTGAAAGAATACTCTAACACTCGAATGACTGCTCTCTGTCCATCACGCCATACGTAGCTCGTCTCGAGAATCAGCTGGTGGGGAAGAAACCGGTCGTCTGTCTCGATAAGGCGCGAGTTCGAAGGACGAAGTTGCTGATGAGGATCTCGAGCTGAAATTCGAGCGCCGAAAGGAGCGCTTCCGCGTCGAGGATCCGGCGAGCCTCTCGTCGTGATTGGTCTCGCGACGCCGAGCGCGTACACCTTCGATGGAGCTCTCAATCACCGATACACATCCAGTAATGCAGGCCAGGTCTTCCGATGGGAGCTTGCTGTCGCACTCATCTAATGCGATGCTCGAGGACGCCCGGGCATCCATCACCGCCGGCGTTTTTCCTAATGAAAAATTCTCGTTTCGATAACTTTCCCTGAGTTCGACGCACGCAAAATGAGCCCGCTGATCGGCGCCTGACATCGGGATACGTGCCACCGCAGCTCGGTCCGCGCGGCTCGCATCCGACCTACATTTGCGGTGTCCGGAGTCTCGACGCGAGGAATCGTCATATTGCATGAGAAACATCAAGCTCGGGAGATGTTTGTCGAGCTCTTCGCTTTTTCCCTCGGACTGCGTTGGATTCTCGTCCATTGCCATTCCTTATTCATGGCGTTTATCTCGGGACACCTCATCATTCATCGATTTCACGATCGTTCGAGACTCCCTCCTTCCCTCTTCCTGCAGCCCGTAAGTGATGCTGACGGCTAGATCTCGGATATCCTCGCCGAGCTTTGCTCTGCAGACCGGTCTAGCTCGTCAGACCATCGTAGGTCGAGCGTTCGCGAGTCTCTGTTATCACGTACGAAATGTGCTTCAAGAACAAAGAATCAGATAGCGATTCGGCCGAGTCTAGAGTTTAGTTTGAGTACAGCCCGAATCGGCTGCAATCAATGCTTCCACGGAGCGCGACGAGGCGATTCGAAAACGTGTCTGCTCGCAAGGTCAAGGACTGCGAGACAGATCTTGAACGAATTTAGCGAGATCTTACAATAGATGGCTTGCAGCGATGGCTGAGCACCGTTGATTAAAAAAGACCATAGTTCTCGCGAGACAACCTTGAGCCTCCCACGCTTGTCTAACAACTCTCAACGACTGATTTGATATCAACATTGTGTATCGCTAACCGACGTCAGAGCCGAGAAATTCAATTTCGAAAGAATTTCCACGAGTTGATCGAGCGACCCGATCTCAAGTTGTTGGGTCGTGATCTGAACAGAGTACATCTCCTCGTGTGTATCCTCCCGTGAGCATATTTTTTCGTCGCTGAATCGAAGCCGTTCGGATTCGTGAAAACCCCTCTGGTCCGGCGCGTGTCTCCGAAGCCTCCTTCCGAATTGGAGGGTGTTGACTCACTCAGATCTCTCAGTCACAACGCTAGACTGTGTGTTCGCACACACTGTAGCAGCATTTTGTTCCTCGCATCAGCGGGCGTTGCAAGTGGTTTCCAGAGAATTGTTGACAACCTGTAAAGTCTCTCGGCTTAGGAACCTGCCTCGCTGTCAGCCGCCTGTCTTCCCGAATGTTTAATCGGTCAACAGATTTGAAGACGGGTTAAGTAAACAATTTCGTCAGTTACCGACCGAGCCAGCATCGTCATCGCAGTCATGAGAAAGGAACGCGAATCGAAGTCTCAGGGAACTCTTCGGTGACGTTCGACCGGTACATCCGGCGATGCGGTCTCGTTGGCGCGGGTTCCGCGGAATGCGACGGGAGAGCCGCCGCTGTCTCGATGAAGCGAAAAAGTCCATTCGGTAAGAGCAAAGTGTGTTTTGGATATCCGGGCTGCGCCGTTCGGTCAGTCGTTCGGTTGCCGGGTAGCAGCATACCTACATCATTCACTGGACAGACCTGCGTAGATCCCCAGGGCTCTTGACCAGTGGCCTCATTGAGATCCGTTAGGACGGAAAGAGAGGAAGAGGGCGGCGGAGATCCGTATCAGCCGTATTGGATCAAGCGCGGGTTTAGCTCGCATGCCTGTGCGCTCGCTCGTTCGTTTGCGAGTTGGGTCGTTAGCGCGCACGACCTGCTGCTCGGAGCTGTGCTCACCGATCACGTAGATTTCCCGCGATTCCGTAGATCTCTGTTATCGTTCAGACTCGGTTTTTTTTTTCGAGGACGCCTCGATGACGGTAGACGAAAGTTTCGCAACCTCGATGTAATTGCGAAAGCATTGGCCCAAGTGAAAACCTCACGAGGTAAAACCCCCGGCGAAGGAGCGAACGTTTCACGCAGCGCCTCGGCGACGATCCAAGACACGAGACGCCATCGAGCTTGTTAATTCGAGTTATGAAGCGATGTCACACGTAAACTTATGCTCATGTTGAGCACGCGGATCACGTCAGATGCTCCGAACTCTGATGCATCCATTCATGGAGAAGAAAATCGACTCTTCCTCCCGACCAGTAGGCGGTGAACACCTAAGTGAATAGAGTGATGAGCGTATCGCAAGCAAAGGAACTCGATGGAAGCTCTCGGATTTTGGCTCCTGCCGTGCTACAGGGAGCGAAGGCTTTTCCGCCGTACATCAGATTAGACGTCGAAAGATGAGAGGCCTCTCCCTGAGAGGTCCGGAATTTCCCGGGAAATTGCCTAGTCCCCAGAGCTCTTCGAGGATGCTTGCTTCTGTCGGGATCGCTCGGGATTCCTTCCCTCGTCGCGAATCGGAGCGAACAACTGAGGGCAGCTCGCAGATTCCGGAACGCACTTCTTTCTTTCCCTTCAACTTAGCTCGTAACGGGCGAACCGCAACCGATGCGACGACCCGAGATACCGGACAACCAGGATCTCCGGAGCATCGAACTAGCAAATTGATTCTGAAGCAATTTATTTTGGAGGCGGAAAAAGAGAAGGGAAACTCGATGCCATTATGGAGCGTAGAAACAGTTTGACCCTCGGTCCCTGGGACCTCTCCGGCAGAAAGGATTCGAGGGAGTATCGTCGGGTTTATTTGAAGCATCCTCGAAGGATCCACTAGGTTCCATTGTGGGAACGTGGAAGAAACTCTCTCCTTCTTCCTGGATAACTCTGATGAGACGAAAAACTCCATCGCCGGAATCACTGCGGCGGTACCGGGGACGATTCTTCTTCGTTGCAGAGTTTGGCACGAGAAGCATCTGGAAACTTCCATATCTCGGGGTGCAGTCCGAAAATCTCTCGTCGCAGGAGCTTGATTAGACTGCTTCGAGAGACGACGCGAGCGATGCAGACACCGGGAAGAGCGGGAAGTACCTACGGAGAGGAGATGTGTCTCACTCAGTGAACCCTGAAAAACTTTTCTCCGAACCCCGATCACATCCTTGGAAATGCGTCCGACCGACCTCGAAAAGAAAGTGACAACGCCCATGACGTGGCAGCATTTCGTATACACTGCGATCTAATCCTGTACTTGTGAAAAATTCACCTGGACCGGAGCCTCGCAGAGATTTCAGTTCAAGGTCTCTCGTCGAGTGATCTTCCGTTGGCGACAAGCTCCTTGCCAACGTACAATGAGAAAAAAAAATCCGAGCATGCGTTGGAGAAGTTTTGGGAAGAAGATATTCGTTCATCCCCTTCTGCCAGAGTGGAATCAGCTGGTCCTTGAACGGGGATCGTTCTCCCGGGCATATCGGCTATCAGTATGGCCCAGAGCCGGAATCATGGCCAGCAGAGGAGGAGCGAAAAAATTCCTCAAATGCGCAAGTCACGAGTCACGAGCGACCTCCACTGGATCGCTTTAGGCATCAATCATCTACCCGTCTCTCTCTCTCTCACGGGTCCGCGCAAATCGTTTTCGAGCGATATGTAGTTCAAAGATTTAGTAATCGACCTCGAAGACCCGTGTTGCCCACGCTGAGAGATCCGCACGCGCCAGAAACCATCGAAAACTAGATCGTACCTGGAGAGAACACGCCGACGATTTCCGGTTTACTATGACATCGTATGTACTTTATTCATCAATACATATTAATGTTTATAAATTAGAATTATATTATTTGTCATATTCGGGTCCATACACGCTTTTCGCCGCTCCAGACCTGCGTTCACATGTCGTCGTGGAGCCCTTTCACATTTTCCGTTTTTCTCAATGAGCGCCTGGAACTCTTTTTCGGATTGCTGAATTTTTACGTGACTCCCATTCTGTATGAGATGGATGTGTTGATGTTTTGTGGGGTTCTTGCTCGAGGGATCAATTATTGTCACAGTCCGTCGTCGATTCATATTTTACAAACAAAACGCCGTCTGCCCGCGGTGTTTTTCTCCGGAAATCATGGAAAATTCCTATTTGTTCCGCAACATACTATTTTTCCGTTCGAAACATAGAGATTCAATGGCGACTCGTGGTTCGTTATCGATGCGACGATGATGAAGATAACAGCTGCGTCCTTCCCTATCCGTTTCTCACGCCTGCTTCAATACCCATCACCGTGGCGCTCGAGAGGACGACTATCGTGGAGCTCAGCTGGACGGTGCTCGAGAACATTATTTCCGTACGCCGTAATCTATGAATGGTCACTGCGGCAGACGGCGTCACCCGACGCCTCGCGGATACTCGAAACGATTGAACTTAGCGCGAAAGTAGAAACTCATCTGACCGAATAAGGTGGGGAGAGAGGCGTTTAGGGTTTCCTTTGTCACTCTAAAATCATCAAGGGGTTTGTACAGAATACTCTCTACTATAAACACTCTGCTCACGCGCTCACGTACATGATCTCTCCGTTGACAGTGTCCAATTCATCTATCAACGAACATTCAATCCGGACCAATAATTATTGATGAATTCCCTTCCGACCGACCGACCCTCCGAAATTACCTTCGGCCACGCTTGTTTCGAAGAGTGTACCGGAATAAAAGTACCTGAGCTGTCTGCAGCCGATTCTGGCCTCGGACCCGGGGACTCGAGGGTCGCCCAAATTTCGGTGGGTGACTCGAACTTTGTCGGAAGCGGTAATAGATTAGAGACTGGTAAAATGCGATTCGGAGCACGATGCACACGATCCCTTGGCTTCTCGGGGAGGATGCTTGATCATCGATCGTGACTTCAGTGTTCGTTTTTCCTTCGTTTCTTTGGAATCGGTCGATGAATGATTCGATGGGACTCGGCGGCTTCAAACAGCGCCGGGCGGGTGTAGTTGCCATGAGTAACTTACAATGAGAGAGTTAGCGCGTGAATGACACAAATACCGTTCGTAATTGCTGAATCAGTGTGGGGGGCATCTGCATTCTTCCAACAATTCCAAGGAACGGGTGAGTGGGCTCGGTCGAGTGGGTAAAGAAGAGGACACATTTCTATGTACAGTCATTGACAGGCTTCTATTTGTCTCGAGGTTGTTTTTTTCACTTGGAAGAGCCTTGATTCAATTTATCTGTCGTTGTTTCAGCTCTCCATCGCGATTTCTACATACAATACAATTAAGTACGGGTCTGTTTGTCTGTATTCATTTATGTAAATCGTATGTACAGAAGTCACCGCTCGCGTTGAGCACCTTAATATCGGCGGTGGCTAAAGTTTTCATCCGCTCCCGTCGGTGATCGTCGTCGTTTAGAAAAAAACACCGGCGGAACGATGTGATACCACCTCACCGACTGGCGTACAGTAGCAACGGACGCGTCAAAGTACTAAAGTACCCTGAGTTGTGATCCCGGTCACGGCGGGGTCGGCGACGTGCGGTGACGTTGTCGCTCGCCGACCCGAGCCCGAGGATTCAGTGCACGCTAATACATACAGAGAATATTACAGAAGGACCCGAGGGTCTTTGAAACACCTAGTACAGTTTCTCTATTCATACCTCGGTTCCTTCATAACATATCGTTTCTTCAGCGTAACCCTCGTCGGGCGAGTATCTCGTATCGCCGTGAGGTGACACTAAAGCCGCCATCGGTGCTCTAGGTGGCACCGCCGGTGCAGGTGCCCAGTTTTGTTGCGACATTGATGGCGATGTGGGAATTCCTACCGTTTGCGACTGGTTGGCGGAATTCCTATAGCCACCGACGTCGACGGGAGAAGTTGCGGACTGCGTCCATCTCTGCTGGGGCGACGCAAGCCCATTGTAGAAGGCGCTTGACGCTGCCTGCAGCTCGTGTTGCAGCTGCTGCTGCTGATGATGGTGGTGGAGCTCGTGCTGCTGCTGCCGCTGCTGCCAAGCGGCTTGGTTTGCGGGATGTACTGGGGGTAGGGGTTCTGGAGAATACGCTCTGCCGCCAAGTGCGGCCTCACCCGGTATCGGACCCAATGCATAGTCATCCTGTTGGTAGGTCGTGTTCAATTGGCTCATCATCGGCGAATGTCTGTACGCTGGGTCGGCCGGGTTCGCGTAGCCGTTGCCGACGGGTCCGTTGTATAAGTGAATCTCTTTGTCGAATCCGATCTTGTTGACGAGGTCTGGCGTTTGGTCGGAGCCATAGCCCGACGACCCGTTCTCGGCTCGCTTGTCCACCCCGTCGAATTCGGATTTGGGACTCGCAGCAACAACTGGAATAACTTCCGGTGCTCCCTTGACCGTTTTTACCACGGCCAACTGCTTGAGGAAGCTCTGGTTCGGGGGAACCTTCGTATCGGAATCGGCTCGATGTCTCTGACGCATCACGAAAAAGCACAGGCCCAACGCGATGAGAATCGCCACGAGCACGAAAAGTGCGATAACAGTAATGGTTCCCGTCCGACCCAGATGGGTTGGGTTCAAGAGCTGCTTAGTCACATGCAGGGTGAAGTTGGCCGCCGTAATTCCTGCCTTGTTCTCTGACACGCAAACATACACGCCTGAGTCGTCGAGTTGAGCGTGGTCGATGCAGAGATAGCTCACCTGCAGACCCTGTTGGGCGTCGTCGATCTTCGTGTGGTAACGATCCGGGTCCATGTAGGTTTCGTTCGAAATCTCAGCGGGTTCCCACCGGATCACGGACACGGGCTGCGAGCGAACGCCACACACCAGAGTGACGTTGGCGCCCTCCTCGACGTGTACGTGGAGCATGTTGAGCTGTAGGGCGATTTCGGGCAGGCATGCGAAATCCTCGACGTCGAGCTCGGTCCACGAGACCTCACGTATGCGTTCGGGCGAAGCACAGTGGGGCGCGTAGAGGTTGCCGATACTGCGTCGGATCATCCATTTTCGCAGGGGCGCTAGATGGCAATCGCAATGCCACGGGTTCCCCGTCAGAGTGAGCTCGGTTATCCGGGGAAGGGTTGATACTGTCTCGGCACGCAGCGTCGTCAGCCGATTCGTGTCCAGATAGAGGGCTTTCAGGGATTCTAAACTGGCGAAAGCCGCCACGTCTATGTGGTGCACTTGACATCCGGACAGCGATAGGTGCTGTAGGTGGTCGAGACCTTTGAACGAGCCGTTCGTCAGCTCCGAGATGGGATTGTTGTTCAGGTGCAACTTGCGCAGATGGCTCGCCGCCATCAACGCCTCGGTGGGAATTTCCGTTAGGAGATTGTGAGAAAGATCTAGTTCGACTAAATTCGTCAGCTGATGCAACGAGTCCACCGCTATCCTGCCCAGTCGACAGTGCTGGAGGTAGATCTTCTGCAGATTGGTCAAGCCCCGCTCTTGGAATATTTTCGTGGGCAGAGTGTGGAAGTTATTCTTCTCCAAGTCGATCACTTGGATTTCCGACGGCAGACCGTTCGGTACCGTGATCATGTTCTTGCCTTGACAGCTCGCCCAGCGTTTGCCCTGTTTCCATTTGCAAACGCAGTTTGCGTGGCAGGCCGAGTCCGCGGCCGACGCGCACGAGACCACGGCCAACGCAACGATTAGGTAGCGCAGGAACATGTTGTTAGTTGAATCGTAGCTGACGGGACGTCGAGGCGATTTTTCCGGAACGGTTAGCTGTAGTCGCCTGGAAAGAGAGGGAAAATTTTGGGTGAGAGTGGGGAACCGAAAAGACTGCTCGTTAAAGGCGAGGGAATGAGGAATACGGGAGCTCCATCTCGTCGGGACGCAACGGATTATCTCTGTTTTGCAGTTTACATTCCAGGATGTACTGGACGTGTACGTTAGATGACCGCCTGCAGAGGCTGCAGAGCCATGAATCACGCCCACGAATCTACTCCCATGGTTTACGCATCTATTCGATCACCTGTATCTTCCGTTACGGCAGCGGCGATTCCCGAAATTCGGCGAGTTCCCGGCAGGAGCCCCAGCCCGCCTTCTCTCCTGACGGGACCGCTCTATTCGAGGCAGTGCAAACACTGAACAAATCTCGGGGTCACAGCAACGTCCTCCGCTCTGGCAGTTTTTTTTTCTCAAAGCGAATGTTGCCGCTGGGACCAATGCCTGAGTCAAGGTTGATCCTGATGGGCCTTAGGTGACCGGGTTCACGGATGGTTGGATACTGTGTGTCTCCTCTGCTTTGATCTCGCCGTCGTCGGTCTGCTGTTTTAGTGGTCCGTCCCGTCGACGGTGCCATTACCTCGCAGCCCGTCTGGCTAGTTGGTCTGACGTCATGCCGGTGGATTCCTTTAATGTCGGGCCATTTGTACCTTTCACTCAAGCAGTAGCGGGTTTGATCGTGTCGCATGGCCCGTTGGACACAGATACAACGTCCTGATTGTCTTTCTCCCTCGCTCGCTCCCTCTCTTCCTGTTTCCCTGTCCAATTCTGCGGACGCGATGTCCTCTCTATCTATCTATCCGAGTCCGACGGTCCCCCCTCCCTTCTCCCCAACCCTTCCCCCCCCCTCCACCACCATCGGGTCAGGGCGGCTGAGTAAGTTCGGCTCCGAGTCCTTCTGCCGCTTCTGCTCGGTCGTCGCTACGCTAGAAAGAAGTGTGAGGAGCGGTAGCTGCGTCTGTCCCATGCCCGTCGCTCAGAAAAGTACATTTAATGAGACTTCGCCGCAGGCACCGACTGAAGTTGTTGATGAAGGTGGGGTGACACTTCACACAAGCTAGCCTCGGGCAGAGAGCGCGCCAACCAATTCAGCTACACGGCAACGTGGCGGCGGGAGACCGCGGCATCGTCAAGAGCACTGGAGCGCGCCGCCGTACGCGACATAAACTACGTCCCGACACCAGTCAACGCAGAGTTTATCTCTCAATTGAGACAGGGTGTTTTCGGTTGCGCTGTCCTGTCGCCGTCCCCCGCGTGATGGGAGCAAGATGGATAGGGAACAGCGCTCTCCGAAACAGTGAAAGGTCGCTCCGCGAATCGGTCAACCGATAAGTCGAACTCTTAGCGAGGCATCCGCAAATTAGTTCGAGCCCAATTTGCAAAGGGGATCACTGGAATCTGAAAAACTTCTCCCTTCGACTGGGCCGAAACTTGGCCAATAGGTTTTTGCCCGCGCACCATGGAGAGGAGAGAGCTGGGTCCCGCTCTCGCTTGCGTCGACCCAACTTCACTGCGACGCTCTCCTACGGCGGAGACCTTCCGGCTAGTGATTCCCCCGCTCGCAGCGAGCTTAATTAGGCTTTTTGTGCAGAACTAGGATTATAGCGGCCGCTCGAGCAAGAGCATGGTCAGGGAAGCAAGACGGCCGCAGAAGGAGAAGCTTTTTCCGGGTATAAAGACTGGGTATCGCTTTCCAGCGTCCACCGCCCGCTGACTGGAACGCCGTCCTCTAGCGTGACAGTCTGCTGACCGGATCGATAGTTTCATAGCCCGCCTCGGAAACTTGTTTTCGGCGGCAAATATGGAAGGCGTACCACAAACAACCCATCGAGCGCTGTCACGAATACAGTCACTCGAGGAGATACCGATCCGAAGGGAGCGATATCCGATCGGTACCACCGGACTCCGATCAGTGATCTCTGATCGGTATGATTGCATCCGTGAGATCCGATTGAAATCAAATCAACCCTATGCGAAAATATCCACGCTCGATCACAGTCTCTGACGCGCTCTCACTTGCCGCCCCCGCGCCGTTCACGGAATCATTTCGATATCGCGGACGAAGTCTGACTGAGAATTCCGCCTACCTTCGCGGTGAGCGAGTCAAGTAGCTCGATCGTGCCATCGGTCACCAGCGGGATCCTCCCGCTGCGCCATGGCATTGCTGATATTTTGAGAGTTACCCTAAACCATTGAGCTTTTCCGCGTAATTTGCGAACACACTTCCGTGTTAATACGTTGAGGGACCTCCGCAGATGACTCACATCAGAGCCTGAGACTCGATGACTGTTTGAGACCCTTCGGGTGGAAGCATAAATATCATCCACACGATCGAAAGAATATGAAGATCTTGAAAATCTAGTGCTCTGTAGGTGCCTCTGAACTCCTTATAAGGGAAATTCCACTTCTTCGCGGGAAATTCGTTTCTCGAGCTACTTCTCTCGACCAAATGGAGCGATCCAGGGATCGAGTGGGCCGAGCGAGTGAGCCGAGGCGGTGGAGGAAGAGTTTCGATCGGCGGGAAAACTGAAAAGGGGAAGAATCACGGCTGCCCACCGCTGGGTTCATCGTGTCGATTGTTCGAATTTTTCCGACCATCGCCGTCAGCGTCGTTCGCCGCATAGAAAACTTCTGAAGCGCACGGAGGGGAACGATAGTTGAGTTGCACAAGCGTGCGAACCGCCGATCCACCCTATCCCCCACCACCATGCGCTCTACCACCCTTGACTGGCAGTGGTACACGGAGCTCAAAAGCCGCGCGGCTTTGGGACCGCCAAACTCCCCGGACCACCAACGCTAACCAGAGAGAGCTCCGGTCAGTCGGCTCATGACCGTCGTCAAGTCACTACAATGACGTAGGGCTTATCGTCAGAGCCCTGTCCGCCGCCGCCGCGCGCGGGCACCGTTTTAAACTTATGATCGACAGACGACGACACCGTAGTTTGGCCGAGCGGACGCGATATTCACGCCGCATTTCCCCGTTCCTGTGCTGGTCACCAGATCTTTGACAAGGAGATCCACTAAAGTTGCGCTAGCTATGACAGTTCGTACATATCTCTCACTCGTCTTATGCACATCCACACATTCGAAAATTGAGTGGCCATCTAGATAACTGGTGACGTGTTATTCCACTGAACATAACACGTCCCCCCAAGAGTCGCGACACGAAGCTTTGAAGACTGCGCGAGTCGCGAAGTTCCAACCATGGGAATCACCGGGATCCGATCGGTCGCACCGTCGTCGGGGGAGTGGGTCCGATGTCGTAAAACGTGACGGGAGCTTCGCGACGCATTCCGCTTGTATCAGTAATTTCCGATTGTACACCTAAAATGGATGTCACGCTCCTGATTTTCACGCCAATTTATTCTCCCTCCCTCCGTTGTTCCCCAACGAGCGATCGTCGAGGGAATCAGCCCGACAAATGTGCGTGCCGCTTCCCCGCCGGAAAGTTACTTTGAACTTTGTTAACCTGCTAAGCCTCTAGAGCGGCGGCGGTAGCAGCCTTTACCCTGCCTCTAACCCTAAGCCTGGTCCCTCTTACGGCGGTGGCCACGCAAGCAGAAGCGGGGGCTTCGAAATCATGGAGCGATTCTCTTGCCGAGCGGCGGGCCCGCCACCGTTCTCGCGCTCACGCACTTTACGCTTATGCGTCTCGAACACAGACTCCCTGAAGCAGCACCAGAAGGGACTGGGAATTCGGACGCCCGAACGCGGGGGAAAGAGAGACTGCGGCTCGAAGAGGGTGGACAGCGGGTGAACGTGGGGTTTTTCGTTTCGAAACTTTCAAAAGATCCGCCGACCCGCTTCGAAAAGTCCAGCGACGGTGGCGGAGTCACAACGTAACGCTAATAAATTAATAGCTTTAAGGGCGGAGCACGTTTTCAAAACGCGCCGCGCACAACGTGCCAGGAAACGCGCGTCTCTCTGCCCCCCTCACACACCTACGCACGCATCGAACGCTTCCGAACTGACTACCGTCGACATTTTGAAGAATTTTAACTCATTTCAAAATGGATACTTCCCGTAAATGAGTTTCTGAATAAAATGACCCGCCGTCAGACGAGCGGACTGTGCCCCGAATGGAAGAAAGCTTAACTCCACGATTGACCTCATATCTGAATCATCCCGCCGTATGCGCAGGTACAGGTACGCATGGGGTCAGAGCTCCGAGTTCATTTTTTTTTCGGCCGAGGATTTCGAGCATCCGACCTCTGAGCGTCCGGGCGCTCCCGTTTTCCATTCCGTTCATACTGGCCAAGGGAACCTCTGGCCGGGGTGGCCTCGAAACAAAATATCTGCGCGAACCGAAAGGCATCGTCTGAGTTCAAGCGCGAGGATGCCACGTCGTTTGCAGGTGCAGAGACGAGAATAGAGTCGAGCCACACCCGGGCTCATCTATTGCAAGATTTATTGGATGTTCTGGGTGCTCTCTCTGGGGCGGTTTCAATTTTTGCACTTGAATGGAGAACGTGCTGGAAACCCACACCTCTGCCAGCTACGACTCCATCTGTGCGTACTTGCAGCCGTGAGATAGGTTGAACGAGTACAGCAGAAGCTGCAGCAGCAACAACAAGTGCAACTGCGACTGCGACTGCGACAACGGCTTGTCAGAGCCAGGGTCGGACTGCCTCCATGTCGTACGTGCCTAACGGTAGAAAACAAGAGGATTGTTCGAGGGAAAGCATTGTACGACCGAAAGAAGCTTCGGAAGGGGTTCAACACTCGATCGTTTCGTTCTTCCGTTCGGTGGTTCGTTACTTGCATCGGTGACTGCTAGACTGGTCGGTCGCCGGGCCAGTCGGTTCCTTTTCTCATTCTGGTGTGAGCGGGACGGCGCGCCAGCCGGCTCCGGTCCCAAGCACAGGAGCACCAGCGCCTGCATGAGTCGGTCGGCGCGGGAGAATATTTCCCATCATCCTTTTAGCCGCTCGTGCGGGAGAACGAGGAGATCTCTGCAACGACCTGATAAGCCGCATGGTTGGTCCTCGGTGAAGGTCCAAAGTGACTGGACGCATTCCATTAACGTTTCACACCCCAGTTGGTCGCCCTGTCTACGGAATCACCTCATTGACCTCAAGCAAGTTTCATCGCTCCCAACACCGCCGCCCACATCGTCTCCAGATCGACCGCGATCCCGACTGCGTATCGCCGCGCCAGTTACCCGATGAAGTGTTAATGACATCGTGCAAGGAAAACGATTCCTGCAAAGGAACGAACTCCAAGCGATAAGCCAGAACGCGATATCTGATCGCATGAAATACGTCCTTTCTCAACGTTCCCCCGCCCTCATTTTTCTCCTTCGTCATTCCTCTCTTCCATTATAGCTCTTTCCCGTCATTCCTCGCCACCGTTATAACTCCTTTCCGTTACTCCCGTATCAACTCTTCCCCGGCACTCCTGACCTCCTTATTCCTCTCTTATTCCTCTCATATTCCTCTCTTATTCCTGCCTTATTACTCTCTTTTTCCTCTCTTATTCCTCTCTTATTCCTCTCTTATTCCTCTCTTATTCCTCTCTTATTCCTCTCTTATTCCTCTCTTATTCCTCTCTTATTCCTCTCTTATTCCCCTCTTATTCCTCTCTTATTCCTCGCTTATTCCTCTCTTATTCCTCTCTTATTCCTCTCTTATTCCTCTCTTATTCCTCTCCTATTCCTCTCTTATTCCTCTCTCATTTCTCCCTTATTCCTCTCCCTTCCCTCTCTTATTCCTCCTTAGTCCTTATTATTCCTCTCTCCATATTTTAGTTGGGCGGCGATGTTTTAGGTCTCAACTGTAGGTTGGACGCATCGCGAGTGACTGACTGAGGAGGTCTGATCCGATGCCAAAAACTAAATGGGATTTCCGGAATCGATGGCAAAGCGTCCGAACTACAGGATGAGCAAATGCCAATCTGGCTCGGCGCCAAGCTCAGAAGCTCATTCAGTAATCAGCGGGACGACTGCTCTTGAAAAATGACATGAAGCTTTGTGATAGATGGATGGACAGATCGAGCGAGCTGGGACTGGCTGCTTTCCAAATGCAGTTAACAACATTGGCGCAAGCAACAGCGGCGTGTATGTAGTTTCCTCTCACATCATCGTCTTCCTCTCCTTTCTTTCCCTCTCAGTTTTTTTGTATTCCTCTCATGGAAAGCCTAAATACTTCCGCCGCGACTTCCGCTACAGCTTTGCCAGACAAGTAAGCAAGCAAGCGAACGAGCGGCTGCACGAGTCGAGGAGCACAGCGTCGTCTGCTGCGGTCCGAACATCCACGAGCACCAGCCAGGCGGGCTCCCTTAGGCGAGACTAAACGGATGGAGGGCTTCGAGGGGGGGGATGGCGACGGATGGAACGGGGCATTTGCACAAAAACGCTCTCATCCGCGCGACGAGCTCTGCCTATGTAATGTGGAAATGTCTCGCAGGGCAGCTGTCGTCCCGAATCCGGAGTCGCTCGCCTGGTCGCTCGTTCGTTCGGCTTGTTGGTTCCCGTGACTGATTGATGAAGTCTCAAAAAAATGTCCCGTTTACTTAGCCAGCGAAACAAACCGAGGTGATTAGCGGAGCGCAGCCAAAGATCGGAGACACGCCGGATCGTCCGCGGAAAAACCGCTCTCCCACGTTCTCGAGGCTTTTCCGCAGTACAGTAGATACCCAGCGCAAAAAAAACCACAACCGATGACCTCGAGAGGTCGTTGAAGTTTGGATCTTTTTCTTTTCGCTATCAAACGGCGCTACGCCGGCTGTCCTATCTGCTGCGTGTCTGTTATCTGGCTGGCCAGCACGGCTACGGGCTTATCTTGAAATTCATAATTTTGACATTTTTGGACAGACATCGCCTGCGGGCCCGGTCTCTCTGCCGAGAGCTGCTTTCGTACTCGCGGTCGGTCGGTCGCACGACTCTGAAACCGCCGCTGGTCTCCCGAGGCTTCCCGGGTAGATTCGCGATCCGGGTGATTGCATGAAGCACGCCACACCTCGACGCGTCATCAGAACTAAATCAAAGATGGCAGCATCAACGAGCCGACCGACCGGCCAGTGAGCCAGTCAGTCGTAGAATACCTCGCCCTCCTTTCACGGATGGGATCGAGAGCTCATCGGCTGCCGTAGCCGGAAATCGATCCAACGGCTTACATGCATGCAAGTTTGGATGCGATGTCGTCCACTTGGGCTAGCTAGCGACCGCCCACGTCGCGCCTCTGAGCAGGCCTAGACCGTCAGGCTCGTTTTTGCACTCGACGTACGGGATCTCCGCTAGTTCTGTGCGCGTCTTCCCCAGGCAATATTCATATCATCGTGTCCTGACGATTGACAACTCGAATCGGGTGGGTACCTATATAAAGGAAAAAACGCCGACGCACGTTCAGAGCCTCCATGTGCGCGACTCGTTGTACTCGGTCGGACGACGTATGAGAAGAGCGCGCACAGGACGGCCGAGAGAGCCGAGGAGAGGGAGGAATAAGAGATTGTCGCCGTACAGGGCAGCTAATAAGCGAGCGCGGCCTTGAGGCTGAACTAGTGTTGGCACTTAAGTTAGTAGAGTTGATGGGTCGGCGTTGTCCTCGTCGTCGAGCACTGTGTTAACGATATTGCCCACCCGCACGCCCGTCGCCGGCCAGCTCGGTCACCCGAGAAGTCGACTACCCGATCGAGCGGCGACGAGACTCCGGGAAGTCCGCTTTCTGAGAACGGATTGAAGCATTCAACAAAGTTTAGTCTTCTCGCTTTTCCGTTCATGCTCGCCGCTCCTGAGGGTGCCGCACACGTCCTTTCATTAGACAGACGGACTGAGCGAGTAGGAAGGAACCTCTTCAAGCGACAAGAATACACCGCGAAAAATTCGCTGCGGCTCCGGAAACGATGTTTATATGCGCATACACTCTGTTCTCTGGAAGCGCGGCGTTCTGGAACGGCACTTCAGCGGGGAGGAATAGCCTGGCGAATGACGGCACCCAACGATGATATGACATCGCCTGCCCGTCCGCCCCCGTTTTCTCGAACTGAATATGAATGAAACTGCATGATAAAAGAAAAGGGCTCCGTGTCGACAAACGGCGGAGCAAACGACGACGACCTCGTCGCCTACAACAACAACAACAACATTGAACGCGGAACGAGCTGCGAAAATCAGAGCTCCGGAAGCGAGTAGCTCGCCCCTCCACGTGTCTCTCTCCATTCACTTTTCGTCGAATGGACTCGGGCTCGAATCTTCGGCGACGTCTACTTCCGAACCGGCGCAGCCGAATCGCACCGCAGAGCTCTCCGTGCATTTCCGGAGCATCGGTGAGCTCCATGGAGTGGTTTCCACTGGGGAGCCGCCTCCAATTCCACGAGTGGCAGATGCAGACGGGAATCACATCCGAGCCAAGTCTTGGTCGTCCGAAAACTCGAACGCTTTTTCGTAGGGAGCTCGTTCGCTCGATTGCTCGCTCGCGAGATTGAGACCCAACGACCTCTAGACTCCACTCCGGTGTCGAAAACATTCCAGTGAGAAAATGAAAAAGCAAGAGAGACCGGGGCTTAGCTATCGATGCGATGCTATCAAGCGCTCGACGGCCCGCCTGCCCGCCCGTTGAAGAATGTCATTGACTTCGAATCCATCAGTGATCTATCTACGGAGGCGATCCGACCCCGGCTGCAGCGGCTTTATTGCGTCTCATCTTCTTGCTCGGCTTCTTCCCTCCTTTCTCTTAGTCCGTTGTCTTGAAATTCGCCGTCAACTATTCGATAGAGCAGCCTTCCCGAAGCGGACGACGGGCCCCTCCGAGGGATTTGCGAACGGGAAGGCGCGGAACCTCGCAGGGATTTGCTGCGAGTTTCCGGGCCAGAGCCGGGCACGAGCCTTGGAATTATATGCCGGACTGCGAAATTATCAAGAATACCGGCGGCGTTAGAACGACTCGCTCCGTAGCGATCGGAATCGACGCCGCCGCGCCGATGCAAATAAGATCGCGGATAGGATTCGAGAGCGGATCGGGAGTCCAGGGAGAACGGCCCGATCCAGTCTAGATCGGAGGAGGAACAGTCTCGCGTATGCAATCAGCGAATAGAGCGGAAAAACTTCAGTCCGCCACTATGAAGACACTCCATACATTTATCTATTTCGGCCTCAGCTTCACTATCGGGGGGCTCGGTGTCGACATCAGCGATGGCGGCTGCGATGTTAGTCCCGGCGGCTGCCTCTGCTGCACGATCCGATAATGTGTTCTCTAACCCGCCATTACCTAAAGCTCCCTATACGAGAGCAGACCCTCCTACCGAATAAAAAAGCGTTAAATGTAATAACACTCCCATCTCAGCTTTCAGACAGTTATACACTTCTGCTGCTGCTTCCGCAGCCGCAGCAAAGAGGGCTCGGGTTGTTGGGGAGACCGCTCGAGGTAGGCGTATGGAGCATGAGCACACTCCAACTGGGCAGGGCACTTTCAGCCAAACGACTAGGGATTCCGAAACGGGCGTCGATACGAGATAAGAGCGCCCCATGACGTTCGGATCGAGCCCGGCTTGTTATTGACACTGAACGTTCATGACTCGGGCGAACGATATGGAAACATTATGAGCTTTGTTGCTGAAATAACGCGTATGCGAGAAATCGTGGAGGTCAGATCGTCATCCAAGGTCAAATCTAGATCGGCGACCACGCATCGGTTGACCCCCGTAGGACGGATGGTGATCCCTCGCAATGAGGTTCTTCCCTGCCCGGACGGCGGGCAAGATCGGCTTGAGACCGTTGACTGGGAGGACCGAATGCCTCGTACATATAAGGACGGCATCAGACGTGAAAAAATTCCTACCGCTATGTCCGCCGCGAGGTCTACCGTGGGGCTCGAATATCCACGTGCCCACGACGCTCTGAGACGCCGCTCTCCTAGGTTTCTAGGGAATTCTGGTGGGCAACTTCGAGGGAAGTTCCGTCCACCCGAGGACTCCGAGGCAAAAAACTGTACAGGAAGCCTTCGATGAACCGGAATTGTCTTTCAATGTTCGAATCCCATAATCGGCCCATCATTGAGAGGGAGCGGTACGCGCTACATTGTGAATGGGAAATTAAGAGCGAGCGCAGCGTTATACAAACGCTGGGATCTCGTCAGATCCGGCAGTGTCCTTCTCAGTATGAGGGATCCGCTGGCTAATTCTGATCCCTTCGATCAGTTCATTTTTTGTGCTGATCTCGTCGATTCGAGAAGACGGTCGATGGTTCCCAATTGTTCCCGGAAGATCCCGAGGTGCTGCTGGACGTAATTCAAGGCGCAGTGAATTTCTTTCTCCGTCGCCGCTCGCAGACCACGAACGTCGGCAGGTTCTCAAGCGGCGCCGGCGGTGGAGCCGAGTCGTGAAAGCGGAAAGAGAGACGAGGATTTCGGGAGAACTGGTGTTCTCCTTTATTTCCCTCCCAATGTGTCTGTCTCTCGATTTCTGTTCAAGTCTGCAGAAAATTACCAATACGAAGCTTCCGATTCGACTGCGGCGAACAAAGTAACGGAGCGTGGAACGAGAACAACGATTCAATAATCCGCCATGTAACGAAGTTACCCCCTTAACAAGGCCAACGCAACTAATACGGGCGAAAAACAAGAAGGAAACGGATAGAAGCCCCCCTCCGCGCTGGCGGCCGCAGTGAAATTGAGTTACCGAAAGAGAAACCCCACAACTAGATTCAAGCTGCTCAAAGAAACCTGCTGCTGCTGCTGAAGAAGGAGGAAGCGCCGAGAATGGCCCGAAGGCGGCACGGAGACCCGACGGGGATGAATTTCCAAGAGGAAAATGGCAAACTTCGTTAGTTCAGTGTGATGTCGAATGTGTGAACGACGCACTGTTCGAAAAAGAGAATCAGCTCCATCGGCAGAGATCGCGGTCCGATCGCTTCGACGGAACGAACCAGCGGGCAGCGACCGACGGACTGAAGAGAGCAATGAGGATCTGCTCGAGTCTGAAATTTTCGCGAGAGCACATCGTGAGCTCGCGTATGATTTCCTCCTGATATTTCTCCGCTGATGCGCTGCGAGTGATATCCGACGGGGGGAGCACTTCCGTGTCTGGGCACACGTCGCCCCCCTCCCCTGAGTCCGCCTCAGCACGTCTGGTCGTGAACGCCGGTGAGATTTATGGACTCAATCAATTCCTCCACATACGAGAATGGACCAAGGTCCATGGGCTTCTCAGACCCCGGGTCAGACGAGGAGCCCGAAAGCTCGGGATCTCATCGCCACTCACAGAACTCGTCACAGATTGTGACAACGCGGGCGTAGGAGACACCAGATTCGAACTCGGATTCCCAGACTTGAACTACAAGATCTTCGGGCAGCTTCGCCACTGCCCTCCCCGATTTCGTCTCCGGCAAGTCTTGGAGCGGACGAAATCAACATGGTCAATACTAAGCAAGCCCCCGAGCAACATGTTGGTTGTCTGACATGTGTCGCATGCGTCTGGGAGGAAGGGCAAAGGTTGAAATATTCATTGCTCGGCGTAAATATTTATGTTTCATCTGTCGCCTCTTCTCCGTCCGACTGAGCGGGAAAAGGGATCGGAGCGTAGCGCAAGAGTTCGGAGAACGCTTCTGGTCACGGCGATGGTTTTTGTAGTGGGCGATGAAGACGGCGTCGTTCCCTTTCAATGCCGTCCCCGAACAACAAGAAGGAACAACGAACCCTGGGACGGCAGCTAGTCAGCGAGTCAGTCGTTCGTTCGCGAAGGACGCAAGCCAGCCAGCGGCTCCACGGATTCGGAGCGAGCCCTCATCAAGGAGTTCATTACGTCAATGGAGGCGATCCTTCTCGTGCTTCTGGCTCACTCAGTTCTTCTTTTCTCTTCTCTGAGCCTCCCCCGTGTGACCCGACGTTTCCGACAAACGAACAAAGACGCCGCCATTCGGGAGGAAGCCTGGGTTAGCTAAGCTGAGGATCTCCACAACAAAAATCCTCCGACGGCTCTTGGGCAAACTGTCCAGCCGAGACTCTTCAATCAACTCCTCAATCTCCTCATTGGGCGTTTCTCGTCGCACATTCGCCTCGCCAGTTTTCCTACGTTCATTGATAGGAATCTCTGCCCGACCCGGAAAAGTCGACGAGCCTCGGAGCCGGGGACACCGTCGGTGTCGTATTCAATGTCTAGTTTCAGGAAACATTGCCGGTGTCAGGGTAGGAGACAATGCTCGCCCAGATGAACTTCAGCACACTTTCAGAATACCGGCCGTCGATATAATGATAATAACAATAATTGAGATTCGAGTCGCGCACGGGGAGCGCTTCATATAGACAGGACTCTTCTTCGTCACCTAGATGCGACGACGACGACGACAACCAATCAAAGCTTCGTCACCGGAGCTCTTCTCTCGCCAAATGAATTCACCCCTTTTGTGAGCGAACGAGCCGGGATACATCCAATGGGCGGGAGGAGACCGACGTGGGAGCAACCGACCGACAAATAGACGGACGGACGGACGCATATAGACACAGGCGCATGAGGAAAAAAAGCCTGCGTCTAAATCAAATTTACTCGAATTAACTCAACTTGCTGTTTCGTTCACCCGGTCGTTCGGTCGTTTCCTGCACGAGCACCGTACGAGTAGAGCACCGTAGTACAGCCGGGACGGATACGCCGGAGACACACGGCCGCACAGACAAACCGACCGACCGACCGATCAACGGAACAACCCGTTCCCCGACGGATAGACCCACAAATAGGAGGATCGACGCAGTCGCAGCATCGCCGCAGCCGATGAAGACTACACGACCTCCTTTAAAAGGCACTCAATTTCGCGCTTTTGAGATGTCGGGGTTCCGTTTTTTGCATCGGTAAGCCTTTTCAAATGTTTTTTTTTCTCCCGTATCGCTCACCGGAGCGGAGCGAATTTCGCATCAGCTGCTTTGGCTGACGATCATATCCGGGAGTGCATGAAGAAGCTGCGGCGGCTCTCACGAGGCTGTAGGTTTTTCGAGATCGGCTACCAGTTAGATTAGGGTGCTATCAGCTTTATGTGGGGAACGAATGGGGGCGTATTTCCACGGGGACGACTCGGAACGACGTTGCGCGGACCTGTTACACGAAACGATTAATCGATAAAAACGCGCGGTCGTTAAGCGGGACGCGTGTTTTTCTTTCTCCTGCGAATCTAATCGAGTCCGGGTATCTGTATTGCAACGAGTAACGGAGCTCCGCCGCCGCCGCCGCTTTCTGTTGTGCTTCGGAGCCGCTCCGGTCGTTCGGGAGGAATCCGCAAAGGAACACCCGGCTTCACTCTCGCAGAAACAAGAACACCAGTCGCAACATCACATTACAATAATACCGTAATGGACCGAACCCCAGAAGTCGCGCAGAGCTCCGCGAGCGGAAGTGACTGAAAGCGCATTATCGAAATACCCCGAAAACTCGGTGAGACCAAGGCGCAGCGTAGGCAAGGGAATACGCTCCGTCAACAGCGCAGGCCGCGTTTCCCTCTGGAGCTCGATGGATTCTTCCGTCGAGACGAAGGAGGGGAAATTCAAGCCGTTCGATTTCATCTCGATGATGACGTCGGATAGGATTCAGGATCTCGATAGATACATGGGCAGGCCGGCAGGCTCAGGCAGGAAGGCATTATTGTGATAAAGATTCCGAAAGGGAGCCAAGGAAAAATCCTGGGCGTGGAGCATTGGAATCGGCTTCATTAACGAGCTCGGAGAACTCCCCCGAGAAGACCCGAGGTCAGGAGTTAGCATTCAGGGTAACGTGCCAGAGAGACAGACCGCCCACCGAGCGAGCGACCGACTCCTTCTTTGGGCGAGACGGCCAAGTTCGCAATCGCGTTCTTCTGTCTCCAACTTGGTTCACCATCGCCACCAAGGACTCCACCGACCGTCTCTTCCACCTCGACCCGCTGTTCGCGTCTCTTCCGTCGGAGACCAACTCTGACAAGAGGAAGAGCATGCGGAGCAGCCAGAGACGGTGGACTTGTAATTCAATTGTGAGTCTGAGGCTTTGTTATTCAAATCCAATCAGTTTCCTGGAGTTTCGAACAAGGAGCACAAGACCACCTCGCTCAACGGCTCACTACCTCGTTGGTTCGTTCTGTCGTTCGATTGCGCCACTCGCCGGAACAAGATCGCGCATCAGCGACCCCTCACAAGAATCAGGCACCGCCACGTACTTAGTCGACCCCCGCCAACGCGAGAAGATGCGGCGGAACATCGATAGTCACAATACAGGACGACTCAGTCCCCGAGCCGCGTCCCGAAGGGAGGTCGGGTGACCGTATTGTCAGTTTGGGATTGTCTCAAGGACATGACGTGGAGTGTGCGTCGCTAGACCGCCTGACGAAGAACAGAAGCGCTCCTCCGATGTCCCCCACGTCTAGGAAACCCTCTATTATCCTGCAGTGGATCAGTGGTTCGAGGGCGGGCTGCGATCGACGGACAAGGACGAATGAGAGAAACGACACGGAAAAACTTTACGTTACATTCCTGCGTACAATCGGGACTATGCAAGTGCCCGCCGCCATGCCGCCCCCATTCTGGGACCCAGGTATACCCTCATGGGTATACTATCGTACATTTTTTCGTTCGAGTCTTTTCGACATTGTCGTGCCCAGGCGAAGAATTTTCCTCTTCGTTCAAGGACGCGCTTCGAGGAATACACCGAGACATCCTTCATGTCATGTAGACGCCCAGAAACGTGCTCCGCTGCGTATCCGTACGTATTTACGTATCGAGTCACATTTCAGCTTGGGAGAAAAACGGCGAGCGGATCCATGAAGCATCTGGACGCGAAGTCTCTCAATTTGGGGAAATGGAAGCGCGGATAGAATGAAATCCGCGGCGGGATCGCGGAGCCATGTCGGTCGCATGACGGAAGAGGCGGGAGATCGGGCGAAGACGTCCGCTGAGCTTGTAGTCGGTATCTCCGTCGACCACATTCATCTGCTCGCACGAGTAACATCCACAAGTACCTTGATCTCCCGCCTTCCGGCGGCGTTTTCCTGATCTTGGGACGGCCATCGTAACCATCGCCTCCGAAGCGACGCTTCTGAGAGCACACTGGAGGTTGACAAAGCGCCCCCACAGCACTCGCGTACAGACACGAGAAAAACATATGCATACATCCGTCCTTGCGTGGTCACTGAGCCCCGTGACCGAACACGTGTATGTCAGCACGCGAGTGAAGAACAGTAGCGAGTCATGTATGCGGACGACGCGACCCAGGTCCGCTGAGGGATCTGCGGGAACGTGCGTCAATCGTGCATTATGAACACTACCGGCCCATGTGAGCTCTCGATGCTGATTGTAATCCGCCGTCCAGACCTTCGCAACTGTATTGTGAAATCAGCGAGACGATATCGGTTCAGGATGCCACGCTTTCCGTATATTGCTAGGGCAATCGAAATCCCCATACGTCCCGGCATTACATACTTACGACCGATTGGGCAGGCATTGTCGATCTCTGCAGAATTTGCCGGGTTCTTGATCGAATTAAACGTCACCAAATGTCTTTCGACGGAAACCAGGCGGAATTGTGGTGAACATGATAGAGAAAGCGCCGGACGACCAAGTCGAGTCGTCAGCGAAGTTTTCAGCAATTTTTTCTCTCTGACCAACATCAGACCATCGACGGGAACCATCGATGTTTGACTTGTCCCGAGGCCATTTCCCCTCAATGCTCCAAGGGCGAACTGACGGATAGCACGCCGACGAACGAACCCGCATTGCGAGGACGCCCGCCTTACGTCCTTCCAGAGAATCATTGCAGGCGCAATGGATGCGCACGATGACCGGGGGGGATCTCGACGGATGACGAACACCGTTTTTTCCCTTGTTTATTTTCGTGTACCATGACTGGATTTCCACGTCGAGTCGCTCGAAACAGCCAGCTGGTTGATTTGAGTCGTAAGGCAAAGCTGCGCACACGTCGTCCAAGAAACAAGCGCCGCATGTTTGCTTGGGGAAAGCGAAAGTTTCGCAACAATCGTTCCGGAGCTCGTTGCCCTCCGCAACCCAAATCGCCAGAAAGAAGGCACATTACGCTCACAAGGAAGAGGAGCGTGGCCGCGGAACGCATTACACGCACCCGAGCAAGTTTGCGTTTTCGATTTCCCTCATGTGACTTCTTCTTCTTCTTCTTTGGAGAGTAGTGGATCCTCTTCGACTCCGGGATCGATCCGTTTCTAGGCGATTTCGAAAGAGCGATAACATAGCTGACACCCGAGTCTTCAAAAATCGCTTACCTTAGCCGATCATGACTGAATCGGAGGCGTTCGACGAAATCGGTCCTTTTCTCCTGCAATGGAAAATCTATCGTTAGCGAATTCACGATGATGTCTATTCGCTCCTCCAGCTGTTCCTGCGCTTCGTCGAATTTGCTCCTCCTCCTCCGCCTGCTCGGGCGATTTCTTTCATAAATATCATCGCTCGCTTGGCCACTACGGAAGCTCTCTCGTGAACGAAGCGGAATGACTCTCTATGGCAAGTTTTCATTCGATTCTCAGTCCAGCTGCTATCGGGATCATTTGAGGGGACACGCGTTCCAGCCAATTGAACAGCGTTCGCAATACGGCCGCGCAAATTAAATTGATATCAGAACCACGGTTCGAGCTCTCCACGCCCTTCTCTACTCCTATGTCGGAATGCTGAGCCGGTCTTGACTTTTCTGAACTCGTAGAAGGAAGAGCTGGGTTCAGCCGAGAGCTCCGGTCGAGATCCGGAAGAACCTGGAGAGCCAAAGTACCGGGAGAGAGCATGAGGTGGACTCCGGCTGGGCGCAAGGCACGGAAAAACTCCCGGGAAGATGTACGGCATAAGAGATGCGCAAGCTGCTCCACCAGCCGTGACCAAAGCTGTCAGGCTAACGGGGGGAGGCAGTGGGCAGGCGGGAGAAAGTCGGAGCGAACGAGAAAGTTTCGAAAAAGATAATATTTGGAGCGAGCTCCAATCAATCGCTTGCTATCTCTCTATCGATCTCTCTCGTGAAACAGCGGGACCACAAGGAAAAGCCTCACTCCGTTCTCGATACGCTCCGATGTTTGACTCCGGTAGGCGGATTACTGCGTATCGGAGAGTTTTGCAAGGTGCTCCGCCAGCTCGTTCATCCACCGTTCATCCGCCTAGGTTGGGTAGGAGGTTCCTAAAAGCTTCTTTTGACCATCGGTCAGCTTTTTCCGAGAACAACTACGGGACGGTGTTCACTTTTCGCCGCCGCCGCTGCCACTTCCACCAGTGACTGATACGAGCAGATAAAAGGAGTCGGGCTGATCGCTCGGCCAGCGGCCACCACCGGCGTTCCACGATTTTCGGACCCCGTAATCTAAGGCGGAATCCTCTACGGCGCGGGCCATCTAATCAACTGACCGAGCTTTATTCACTTTCTTCACTCCGTGTTCTACGGCTTCAAATCGTCTGTTCCGCCGTTATCTTCGCGACCCATGACACATTCAATCGAATTTTTGTCCAACATGATTCCATTTTTTCTCCGGAAAGAGCTTCTAATAGCGGAACTTCTTAATCGGCGCCCAAGAAACAATCAGGAGGCGTTCCCGAGCATTTCTCTCGAGCGGTTCGGGTCAAATTCCCGATATGAGAATGGGGAACGCTTCGCGAGGCTCTCGACATCGAGCGAAACCATCGACACGCTCATCCACGCTCCGACGGCGAATACGCAGATTTTACTCCAACATCTGCTGTTTCTGAACAAACTCGGAGTGAATAATTTGTTCGTTCGAATCGGTCGACAAACGTAGGGGACCCTGATTGTCTTTCAAATTCGTACCGTCGGAGCGGAACTTCTCGTGCATACTCAAAACCATTGTAATCCGTGGAATGAATTTTAAATAAGGAGCTCATCCCTCGCTCCCCGGCTCATCCATCGTCGACCTATCTGCACGCCCAGCCACCCACTAGCTCGCTCGCCCACCCACCCATCCACCCTCTCGTCCATTCATCAATCCATCGATTTTATCTATCGGTGCACTAAATATGCCGAGGAAATTCATCATAAGGAATCGACTGCGTCAACACGAGCTCGTGCGAATCCGACTGGGCCGATCCGGCCACCTGCGGGTATCGTGAAACTGACAGATCGCGAAGATCCCGACCGAGCTGCATTCGCCCAAAACCCAATTTCCCAAAAATATCCGAAAAAGCTCTCTCGCGAAAGGGAAGCCAACAGCGAGACCGAGATCTTCGCACGTACATTCATATGCAGGTATCTAATGTGGTACCTACAATAAATGTGAAATTAATTTCATTTCCTGGTATCTGTACGTACACACGGCTCATCGCCGACGTTTCCTGACACGCACGCTTCGATACCATCGTCCACATAGAGGCGACTGTGGTTCCATTGACGAGCTTGTCAGCGGAGTATCTCGATGCTTGAGGAGAAGTGGGGGCCGTAGTAGTCAGCCATCCTTCCAGTATGAATATCTAATTAGTGAACGGAAGCGTGGCCTGTTGTCGGTCAATCGCGAATGTATGGCGTGTCCGCATGTATGTATACGTTCGTTTATACGGGAGCCAAGCAGCCGAATGCGTCAGCCGAGCCGCAACAAGAACGCAACTTATACTTTTAGGTCACTGTGTTGTTGCATATATTATGCTATCGGCGACCTTCAACACTGACAAGTGGTAAGGTCTGGAGCTCGTCTATGCGCCACCAGTACAGCGTAATGGCAAGGGACATCGGATGATGAAGTCCTCGACCGCAAAGGAAGAACACGCTTGCCGCGAAGAGTCCACGAGAAGATGACGAAGTGGGACGGGAAGGATGGCGGAGAAACATTGAGCCATCATTCCGCATCTGTTCCATGTTAACCGGAGCCGTTAGGGGCCCGACAGTAGCGGAGTCATTTTCCTCCTCCTTCTAGGGAAAAGATCGATAGTCGGCTCCCACACGAGGCTCTCTTCCATTCACTGGGGCCGAGATGGACACCGAGAGCCTCCGCAGTAGCACCAATAACGAAACGAGCAGACGCACATGGTTAGAGTTTGGCACGAGTCAACACCCCGGCCTAACAGTTTCGACGACGACGAAGGCGGTGGCGGCGAACCGGGCGCCTCGAGAGAACAACAACAAGCAGTATTCGGTAGATGGCTCGCATCGCGACCGGAGCACCCATGCCACACGCATCCACACATGTGTTACTGATGTGCTTTCGGACGCTGGAAAACGACACCGCGCGGAAAAAAGCTATCGACAGCAAGACAGAGTATTAGCTGACAACAGGGTTCCATTCCATGAATGGGTCGGCGATTCACTTTTTGGGATGCGAGCTCGCGCACCGAAGCTTCGCTCGTTGTTACGTTCAGCTGTTCCGAAAAGGAAGAGTCCACCTACTCGGCACAACTCGCTGGTTATTTTTAACACACCGTAGCTATCAGAGTCAGCATTCCTCGGCAAACACCGCGAATCGATGGAGCCGCTTGCAGAGATGCCGGCGTGATCGCCATTCGTGAATTCCCGAGATGAATGGTAAGGAGTCTCATCTAAATTTCGGCCTCAATTCTCAAAATCCTCCGAATCATACCTCAAACCATTGCTAATTGCAACGAACGGACCGCTCGTAGTTCATGCTCAACTGAGAGTGGATTTCCCTCAGTACCAAGGACTATCTCGGTCCGGAGTCTCCTTCTTTTATACTGCCGTCGACTTGTTCAGAGTCTCTCGAAGACCCGTAATTCCTCTCCGACGTACGGAGTAGGTGGGGACCTAGACTCGCCTGAAAGGCAGGGGAGATTTCCTGGGGGGACTTTTACGGGCGACGACGAGGAGAGCAAATGAAGACACATGACTACACGGCGCGTCGCCGTCAACGGCGAACGAACGCGACGACCGCTGCTAGGCCGTCGAGCTGGTCGCCCGTCCGCTCGCTCGGCCGAGCGAGGTTTCAGCCCGAGTTCCACTAGAGGAGCATACCTCACGGAGCCGAATACCTCCCGGCTCGCTCGTCTTCCCCTCCCCCCTCCCTCCGTAGCCGTAAACTTCTATTCCAGCAAGCAAGCAAGCAGCGGAGCTCTGAAATCTCTTGCCGGAATTATCAGCTCTTCCTGTGCTCTCCCCCCGTCGACAACTAGCGCGTGTAGGTCGGTCCTAAACTCGCCGGCTGCATGGGAGGTACACGCGCCGGCAAGCGATCAAGCGATCTATTGAAAAAGCGTAAAGCCTTTTCAGGCTACCACCGTTGCTTCGCCTCGAAAGCGCTCCGGAGTTCATATCCCATGGAGTGGAGTAATAAATGGAGTATGAGCGTACCGTCAGGGAGACCGACTCCCGGACGGACGGACGGACGGACGGACAGACGAACCAACTGGAGACGACCTACGGACGAGCGCGAACCGACCGACGAACGAACACCCAGCCAAGCGTAAATAGATACGTACTTGGAAAAAGGGAACCCGTGGACCCCGTCGACCAGATACGGAGCCTGTTTGCTCGCTCGCCCGCCACCGCCGCCTCTTAAGCTGAGGGCCCGTTGGTTATGCCGCCCTCTTACTCCCGGAATGCCCCTCACTCCCGGCGGGAGTCGCCGCAGCGCCGTTGCTACCGTCGACTAACAGCTGAAGGCTCAACAGACGCTCGCAAGCAGATCCTTTTGTATTTGGGGCGTGAAGCTATTGCGAGAGATACGATATAGGCGAGCGCACGTCTCCTCGATTGCAGCCCCTCCCGGCCCGACCTGCCGTTCGGCGGAGCGACCGACCGGCCGGCCGGCCCCCGTCCGTCCCTCCGCCAGCCGACGCGCCGCACGCGATCGCGGGGTAAGTACATTTGGTGGAGAATAATAGTTTGTCCGAGTTTGTCAATGGAGGTTCTGGTCTCTTTGGAAGCATCCGAAAATTTCATCCCGCCAAGGGCTCAAGTCTTTTCTGCAACGAACTCTATTGCAGTTGTGCGGTTCGCTTGCCTAAGGTCGTGCCGAGCGGATCGGAACGACTTGAATCGAGTCAGGCTTAGGCGGGTGCGCCGCCGGAGGTGTTGCGTTTCATTACACAAATCGAGCTTTGCGTCGGCAGAGCCACATATACGACAACCACCACCACCACGGCGCGCGGGTAACGACGACGGAATCGACGAATCCAAAAGCACCGACGATGAGTTTCTCGAGCTCCTGATCGATTCCGGCCGGCCACACACTCACACAGAGAGGATAAACTCGACAACTCCGCTGTCGGACTGCGCACGATTCGCCTCTCGCCATTGCCAGCTCCTTCTGCTGTAGATGAACTTCAGGTCGCTTTGAGTCAGCCCCTGGAGCTACGATTGAAATATTTACGTCGAGCGCGCTCCGGACGCCCATATCACAGCGATGCCGATTGCGATTATCTCGCTCATCGCTCGTCTTTCGGCGTCCTCAGTCGACTCGTTTCGGTTTACGACGACGACGACTACGCCTCGTCGTCGGGCGAGACAAACGAGCAATGGCCTCAATCAATGAAACAGTATACGTATGGGAAACGTGAAACGGAGACGAGATTGAGTTGTAACCGTACCGCACATTGGCTTCGACGATACGTCTCTCGTGCTCCGTCCCGTGTTACCTCATGATGGGCTCGCTTCGGAATTGGTTTTCCGGCATTCAGAGGTTTTTCCGACCGAGCGAAGGAAATCAGCCACTATAGAAAATGTTTGATTTGATGCCGGGGGAAAACCAACATCCGATCCTCCACGATCCACGTGAGATCTAATGTTTCCCACACCGTCTGGAAAACAACACCGGAGAGAACGCCACCAGCTGTTGGGAAGTTGTCCAAACGAGCTAATTGCTTCTCGACGGAACGGACGAAGAGTGAGGAGAGGATCTCCACGCGGTGACAGCGTGAGGCGCAGGAAGTTCCCAGAGACCAATTCAATCCATCGATCCTCGCCTGGCATCACCGAGACGGGTACCGCCAACCGAACGGCGTCGACGTCGGGTCGACAACACCGACGACGTGCAAAAATTTCGAGCGTGAACGGCGACACGAGAGAGTTCCCTCAAGCTACAGGAGATTGAGACATGAGTTTTTCCTCGTCTTTTCTCTTCTAGTGAAAGCAGATTGATCGGCTAACGGGCGACGCATCAAGGAAGCAAAACAAAACGAAACCAGAATAAAAACATCCAAGGACCCCTTGGTAGATCGCAGTGGTGTGCTGGTGCGACGCGACGCCGTTCCCACGCTACCCGGAGCGACATCTGTCCCGGAAGTCGAAGCGAAGGCAGCTAGTCCGCTACTACGGAACCTGCTGAGAGTCGAACCAATTAATACGGAGCAGGTTTCGCCTATTCTACACATCGACGTGGAGTGATCATACGGCTCTATTGGTCACTCAACTCGGACTGTATCTTTTCATGGCATGGGACCGCGAGGGCACGGAAACTGGGGCGAATGGGCGGACATGGGTTCAATGTCGCTCACTCAGGAAGCCTAACGCTTATCATAAAACAAGTGGAGGGGCTCTATGAGACCTCTGATGACACCGAAATCACCGGGGCCTCTGGAACCATACGTGGACGGATGCTCAAGTCGGTCGGCGAGAGGGTAGACGAATGCGGTTTATATACGTGTATGAACGTGCGCGCCAACCGATCGCCAGGCAGCTGGTGCCCGGAAGCAGTCACCAGCCGTGTTTGACGTCCAAACATCCAGAGTCACGGCATTCACATCGACAAATGACCTCATTGCGGAAAAGGCGACAGTTTCGACAGGAGCAGGTGTCTCGAATACATACATAGATGCACTTTTGTGGCCCGTTCTCGCTGCTGTGAGCCTCGCCGCCTTTTCGGGGGAACATTTCATAACCGAGCGGAAATCATTTTCATTCGAAGTATTCTGGGGGAAGCTGCACGACTGAGAGATACACGAGCTCCAGGAGTCATGCGCGGTCAGCTAATTATCGAGATCAATCGGAGGAGAATTCTGATTTAGGGAGTGAACGGAATGCGACGGGATCACGATGACTTTTCTCATGTCGATCGACGATGAATTGAGTGTCCCTCCAGGAAGGGACATCTCTATCCGTAGCTACAGGGAAGAGTACGCCCAAATTGATCACGAGTACTCAGCACGATGCTCAGAAACATTCGAACAAGAATATCATTCACCGTCGTCCACCTCAGCTACCGCCACCACTACGGTCTTCTCCTTCGGCATCGGAGTTGTTGTCCCGAGCTATCAAACAAGAAGAAAAAAAAACTTTACGCAACGGTGACTGGGAACCGACCGGTATCTGGTTCAGGCGAGCATGTTGTTGGAAACACCGACGGTCTGGGCAAGCCGGGTCAGTGACGACCCCACAGTTGGCGGCGGAGGAGTTTTTTTCTTCTCGTGACCGGCCCCCGATCTGCGAGTGACCATTGGTCAGAGTTCCATTTAGAGCATTTGAATAGAGATCGGCAAGCCGCGTTGAGATGCTCACTGGGTCGTGCTTGCGAGCAGGCACATTGGAAGGCGCCCGATTCCGTCAGACCAGATCTCATCGTGGCTCCAAGCGCAGTTCAGTCGAAAATAATTCGCTGCGAATATCCACGGGCCTTGGAAGCCTCGCTTAGGGCATGAACGAGAAACGGCTATCGGAATCGCAAATCCGATAATTCTCACATCTCGGAAAACGCTGTCGTCTGCGACATTTCGCTCCGTGAACTCCTCAAAATCGTCTGGATCAGACTCATGCAGACGACATTTCCGGTGTTCTCACTGCTTCATGGGATTTGCCAGATGAGACTGCTCACGGACGATGCGATTCGTCTTCGGAAATCTGGTCGAAACTGCGGTCGTACACTCAAGACAACCCGTGAGAGAGGTAGCCGACTACTTTATTGTTGGTGTGGGCGTTCACTCCGGAGACATCCGCTCTCGCTGGACATATCCCGCGAGGCCCGCAATCGTAACGATCGAGTGATCGGATTCGGAAACGTTAAACTCTCGGTGGAGGATCCCTCCCGATGCCCGTCGCCCACCCTTTTCCCCTCCTCCTCAGAGCGTTTTGTATTTCCATAGCATCTCGCGGAACTGCTCATTCGAATTGTGTTAGTGATATGTATTCCGGGAAGATAGGGAAACTGTCACCGACAGGCAGTTCAACTGGAAAACCACCAGCATGAACTCGTCCGTTGAGCTATTCTGCGCCACCCCTTTCCCCAGTCCGTATATCGCGTCGTCGTCGAAAACGAGAGAGAGAGCGTGCGAAAGACTTCTTCCTCGAGCGACGCGTCTGTTGTTAATGCTCTAAACAAATTGGCATTGGGGAGCCGCAAGCTGGTTCAATTCATCGGTCACAAACACATGGAAATTTGAATTGGAAATTACGCCTATCCCGGAGTGCGCATTCGCTCGCTAGCCTGCTCGTTGGCGGCAAAGCGCTGTCGATCCATCCGGGTGGGCTGTCCGTCCGTGCGTCGTCGGTCTCTCGGTCTCTGGGTCTGTTGGCTATAGTTGCGGGTGCGCCCGCTGGTTGAGATTAACTCTAATCAGAGGCAACTTCACTTGGGCGGGCCGCCCGTACACCGACCGACCGGCTGGAGTTCTGACCCGCAAGCTTGGTGGGCAACGAGCGGGCGGCAGTGAGGGCCGCAATTCCACCACCACGAATTGTCAGCAGCTGATGACGGCCCTCGATCAGAAGCTTTCTCTATCGCCGGCTCGCTCACTCATTCCACTTCATGTTTGTGCCGCTCGCGAGAATGAGACGACGACGGCTACCACTACCACCATCACTACTGCTGCTGCTGCTACGACGACTACTACAGCGACAACTAGCCAAGCAGCCACCGTGTGTTCGTCCTGCGGTAGGTCCTGCATAGCTAGAAGCCCTGCTGGCGGGCGGCATGAGCAGCCGATGCATAAGGACTCGTACGCTCACCGAACTTTCGCGAGAGAGCCATGGAGCCGTACAGGATAGATAAAACAACGAGGGTGTCGTCGACGTAGAATTTAGAGTCGGAGAGATATTCGGGCAGAGTTCAAGTCTCAGCGTTGTAGCGTTTCGATCCGTCGATCATTTAGGGCCCGAGAGTTTATGCACTGAAATATGCATGAAAAATATGCATATATGCATTAACTATGCAGTATATGCACTAGATCTCTCGGGGGGAGGGAAATAGGACAAGGGCAAAGAAGCTTGATCCGAAAGTGTCCACGAGTTCCTCGAGCGGAGTTTCGGCCTTCCCATGATCACTGGATGGGCACAGCACAGCTGATTTTCGCACTAAGGAAGTGAATCGTTGCAGTGAGCGGAGAACCTCGTCGACTTCTGAGCGAAGAAAAACGGACGTCGCGTCGGTGCGGCAGACTTGAGCGACGATGTAGTGCCACGCACTCGACGCTTCTCCAATGGGAACGGCGAGGCGTAAATATGTGACGGTTGTTTTGTTCCCTTGGCTTCATTTCCAGAACGACTGTCTCATGTTTCCCGCGTGAGCCCGATACCTGAGTGAGAAAGACTTCATCGTGCGTACAAACATCCTTCGGGTTGCTCGAAATGATATTACAGAGCGATATCTCGAGCTCTCTCACAGCGAAGATCATAATTTTTTGGAGCTCTCACCTCTCCTGCTACTCCGAATACACAACCAGCCGGATGAAGGCAGCGCATTCAAATGCACATTCGATTACAGAGGGCCGATTTCGTACTGCATGTGCGATGGTAGTTAATGGGCAGTATTTCGGTGCTTAAGGCATATGCCTTGCTTGAGTGCATATGCCTCGTCTCAGTGCATATTCCTCTATTTTAGCTTAGGTTGTGCATATGCTTTATGCATATGCAAGACGTCTCGGAGCTTGAATACTGGATGCCAGAATTCTAGGAGTTGCGTCCCCTTCTCTAAGCATCATCATGTTTCAGGCGATAACTCCCGGATTTCATTTCGTCCTGAAGAGGCCACAGCACATTTTCCCCTGCGACGGGGAGAGTGGGGGAATGGAAACAACTTTTCCCTCTCTGCCACAACGTTGCGAGCCGCATCAACGTCAGAGTTCCGGCAGGTCGCAGCTCGCATAAGAAATCTCTGCCTTAAGCATAGCTCCTGCTACGGCGAGAGCCTCGAGTCCTCTAAGAGATTTGCGGTCACCGCGGGGTTTTTACCCTCCTCGAAATTTGTCGCCGACATCGGCATCAATCCGAGACGCGCACGTGGCCGCGGCCGTTGGAAGGGAGACTCCACCATCGCGATGGCGTAACCGGATCCGTCGCATTCATTCCTGCGATGGCGCTCACCTCGTGTTCGATCATTTGTTCACCGGAGTCGATGGACATGAGGAAAATTTATAATTGGGAAATTGAAGTCGAACCCGACAGAAATTCCCTCTTAATTTTGCTACCGGGTCCGGAACCGAGCCAGCAGCGGAGGCAAGCGAATTATCTCTCGTGGGCAGTGGATACATTTCCCGATGGTTGGGCGGTAGACACGACCGCCATCGGAGGCAAGTACGACTCTCGGTAAAACAGAAAGACGGAGCACACGGCACGACAACGAGGTACACGGGCGAAACCGACAGTCAGTCACTCAGTCAGTCAGTCGGCGGGTCGGACCGCCGACCAAACTAATAAGTTCCTCTATGTGTCGAACGAGTTTGCCATAAATCTTCGGCGCTCCACGTGCTAGACTGGGCTTGTTCGCTTGGTGCCCGCAGTCCTGCTGCTGCTGCCGCCGCCGCTGCTCGAACACGATCGTACCCGGGGAAGAGTTTCCTCCGCCGCCGCCGGAGAAAGTCCGAGCCTGCCAGCCTGGTAGCTTGCTTTCCGTCCGTCCGTCGAACAGACGCGCAAGCAGAGTTTCCACCGCGTCCGCCATGGACTGTCTGACCGTGGCGAAAGTGCTGGGGCCTGCCGAAGGCCCCTGGGGGAACCGAGGGATTCCGCGGGGGGCGGCCTTCACGCTTCGCTCATTAGAGACATTGGATCTTCTTGCCTTCGTTGCGCCGTCGTTTGCGCTGATAATGTGTTTCTCCCGCTTGGCCTCAGTTGTTCTCCTTGGCGCTGATCATCTCCCCCCCCCTTCTTTTCCTCCATCTCCACTCAGTCAGTCCAGCTAGCCTGCTTACGAGTCTCCGGGGATGTGTTGGCTGACGCCGCGCCGCCACCTCCGAGCCGCTAAGACTAAGTTGTTTGTGTGTGGCTGAGCAAAACCTTAAAGACGCTCTAGACGCCAGTCAGCCTGGGAGCGAACGCATTGAAGATTCCGGTTGCTGACGCTTAGTCTACGTCAGGGAAACGGCTGGAATTGACTCGATTCCTCGAAGAAAAATGCGGTGTCTGGCGCATTCAATTCTGGATGTTAGTAACGAAAAATCAGAGCTTGATTTCCGCTCGTTTCAGGCTCATCATGATTTTCAATACCCGTTCTCAAAATAACGGCGTCTGAGAGGCGAGAATCGAGAGCAACTTTACGACCTTCGATTAGGCGTGAGGGAGGACGAGCCCTTGCAGATCGTAGCCGGATCCGAAGCCGTAGAGATACATACCTACGTCCCTTGGCGTTGGTCGAAGCTCCCATGCGCTCGCTAGTGCCATGGGTCTATCAGTCAGAGGGCTCCCAGACATAGCGCGAGATAGCTCGTGGTCATCATATTACTTCATCAACGCCGGACCTACGATTGCGTTCTATCGCCGAAGTTTCGGAGACTTCTCATGAGTTTGGCCATTGACGCCTCTCGCTGGTTACGAATCGGTCGGAACTCCGAAGGTTTGCCAAGAGATTTTCGACAGATAATAATCGACGAAGTTGTGCGGGGATCGGGACGACGGGCGATAGGTCCCGCGAAGCGTTCGCTAATAGTCCAGGTCTAATGAAGAATATGGAGAATATTCGTCGATCGAAATTTCGCCTTCATTTCCCAAGATGGTAACAGCCAGCGTTCCGAATAAGGCCGATCCGCGACGTTGCGTAAGGGCTGCCGCGGCTTGGGGAATGAGCGGATGTTTGTCAAGAAAAAACAGAAAGAGGGGTATCCAGCTATTTGTGACGGTCTTCAACTGTGAGCGCGCGTTCGCAATCCGGCGATGGATACAATGCCGTTGAGAGGTGGATTTTGCGTTCGTTTTCGCTATCTAGCCATGAGGCAACGCGTTCGGAACAAGCGTGGAAACCGCTCGCAGTAGAGCGACCGCAGGTCTGTGTGACCAAGGGACAGCATGAAAGAATGGATCAACGATATATGAATGGACAATGCGTCGTCTTGACTTCCCACCCATATATCTGTTTGAGTTGTGACAGAGCCGCTGATTACTCCTTCGAGAAAATTACACCTTAAAATCCCGCCCTGCTCAACCGGGATGGGCGCATCAAATCGTGACAGCAGTTTCGCCAGCTTATGCCGCTTATCGTTGCTCTGCAAGGAGTCCTGTCGACTGCTAACCGTTTGGAAATGCGATTCACTATTCGAATTGACTCATTATTTAGCTCAACCTCCCTCGCTCGATTCAGATCAATGTCCTCGCCGCGCTTCTCGTGAGACCCGGTCTCTCCCCTTCGTCGCAGGCTCTCAGGCTCACTCACTCAGTGGTTCGATCAAAGAAACAAAACGCGGAAAAGCATCCGAGCAGTCGGAGGACGGGAACGATCCACGCGGCTCGGCTCGGAAGAAGGCTGAGTATATTTCCTTAGCACATTCCATTGATTTCCCGCGATAATTGTCGCTCAGGCTCATGGCTTCCCAGATTTAATGCCCAGATGTTTCTGATACTTCGTATGCTTCGGCCTCTCCTCGTAGACATACCTCAGAGGACCTGGCGCTTCTACTTCGAAAGGAGTGACCGCGCCGAGCATTATTCTCCCGGAAGATCTTCGGAGATATACCGCCGTCTTTTGGAAAGGAACACTGAGATTTTTTTTTCGAATTTGACTCCTCTTCCCGTTCGATCCATTTTTCTCTTTACTTTTTAGCTGATTTCGCCGCTGATCCCTGTCAAGCAAGAGACCGGCGTTTTTCTCTCGCGAAGTAGATGCAGGGAAAGAAGCATTTCAGCAGACCCAAACACGAGACGCGGAACGAACGAAAATAAAAAAATATTGACGGAACTCGGAACACGGGATCGCGTCGTCATTCAAGCAGCAAGGTCCTGCTTCTATTCTTTGGCGGCTACTTGCCCGCTGTTCGCTCGACTATCCCGCACCGAGGGCAAGATGGGGTATGCAGGGGGCAGGATGAACGAAAAACGAGAGTCGACGTAGCGTAACAGTCCGACGGCCGTAAGCGAGAAGTCTGCTTTCTTCGAGCACTCCTCCATCGGTCGGAGGAGCGCAGGAAGAAGCCGCACAGAAAAAGTAAAAACAGTCAGCCAACCAGATAGCTAGCCAGCCAGACTGACTGACTGTCTGCCCGTGTGTCTGTCAGGGTGACTAACTGACTGACAGACATTGTCGGTAGAACGGAGGTGAAGAGGGAGAGAACGGAGGCGAAGTAGCCGAGAAGAATAAACTTGGCAAAAAAAAACGGGGCATGGATCCCGCGGATATTCGCTCGAGTTGCTACGGAATTATTCGCCCCCGAAATCCTCGCTCACCTGGACGTACGCATGTGTGAGAGCGAATCCGATTCGACCGGCCGAGAGAGCCAAGAAAAACAGAAGAATTATTTTTCTCACGGGGTCTTATATAATGCTGAAGCACGGCTCTCTCTCTCTCATTCAGTATGTATGACAAAACTGTCGACAATTAGAGGGGGGATATCGCAGGGCGCATGAGTCTCCCGTCACTTTTGGACTCCGTTTCCTGCTCTCGAAAGGAACTCACCTGGAAAGAGAGAGAAGAAAAGGTCAACGAGCCGTCAAGCACCTACTAGCTTCAAACTATTCCGATACCTACCATCTGGGCTCTAATTCCTTCCTGATCTCCACGTAGGCATAAATTGCTCAGGCAAGTGCCTGAACCTTCGCGACATGACCCACGAACGCTCAGGGTAAGCTTGGACGTTGCGGAAGGAAACGTGACTCGGACGCAACGTCCTTTGAGCGGCAAACTTCAAGAAAGCACTGACGCACTAACAGCTCATGCTTTCGTCGTCGCTACGTCCATCCGGCCGTCTCCGTATTGTGTGCTTCCAGTGTAGTGACCTCTTGACCACGGTCCCACTACCATCAGCTCGGTGTGGGACGGACGTCCGACGTCCAGCTTTTCGGCTTAGTCACTCAACAGCCATAGATCATCATCGGGGTCTGTTCTCCAGATCTGTCGTTGGCGTTATTCTGATGTTTATCGAACATATTGTATCATGATTGAGTGCCGTCATTTTTCTCCCATGTGCATTTCGACTTTGGCAAGTGTGCGACCGACGCCGACGCCTAGAAAAGTACCCGATCCACCGAGACATACGCGCATGAAAAGCGTGACACCCAAACAAATGACGCCATTCCGGAACAGGCGCATGTAGAAGTCACGGGGATAGCTCGGTGCGGGAGAATAGAACAGCAGGACGTCCACAACGAATACTCTCGAGAATGACGGCGCCATGAGTCGGAAGGCGAAAAACATTCCGAGTTGGCAGTTGCATTCCTCGCAAATTGTCTTCGATCGACGGAGCTTGACAGAGCAACAGCGGAGGTCGACCTCAGGTGTCGAAGCTTTTCGCGCTTGAACCGAACGCTCGGGGAAAACTGCGGACCTATCTAGTGGTTTCCGGAATTCGCGGGTTCCCAAGCCGGCTGGCCAGACGATCCACCCGGAGTGTTCTTGAAATGTCTCGCTGAACTTTATCCGCTTCGAACAGTTGACGGAATCTAATTTGACATGAACAAGGCTCGAATGGATCGAGGAATAACTGGGTTCTGCGTCATTGATAAGGCTTATCAGAACACACGTGTTCCTTAGGCGTGGTAATCGATTACTTCAGAGATATACGAAAGAAATCAGCTCGTTTTGGAGCGAATGTAAGATACGAGAGGGAACATACGGAGCCTGATAGTCGAGAAAGCATCTGCTGTCCAGAGGAACACCTGCTAAGTATCCACACGATGCTGGGCTGCGCTGAAGGCGAGGTCCAACATCGCGCTTCCCAATCGTGACTGCTGTCCATTTCTTCTTTCATTGCTGCTAGTTTGCTCGGACCGAACTCAACCGAAAGGATATCATTCGATCGAAGATCTCGGCCGAGCGAGTTTCTATCAGGGAGAAAAATATTCGATAGGTACTTCGTGGATGAGCTCGTTCATGCTTCGATTCGCTTCCATCCTTCTATTGTTTGAATTGATCTCATTCTGCTGGAGCTGGCCGAGATACTCTGCTTTCGACGATTTTATGCGGAGACGTGTTCGTTATTCTTCACTTGGGGGAGCGAGCGAAGGGAACGACAAACAGACAGACGAACGAATGGAGCGACCGAGCGAGCGAATGCCTGTGGCGCCGGCCACTCCTCGAAATCGTTTCTTTCTCTGGACGGCGTACCGACTTCAGTTCGTACTTCGGTGAGCTAAAGCTCTTCGGACCAGTTCGACTTTCCACAGAAACAACATTTCACCTCGCCAAACATCTTCGAAAGTGACCGCCGTTCGATCGCTTCTTGCCACATGCACGGGAACCTCTCGGTCGAATGACTTTCCGATCGCTGCGAATCTTGCGTCAATAGTCTCGAGTCCGATATTCGGGAGCACGTGTTGCATTCCGCTCGTTCCCAGCATAAATATCACTGTCGGGTGCATCGTTTCGCTCTTTTTCCTACAGAATCGCGAGTTTAGCCTCAATATCGTGGTCGACGTCTGAGCTCCCCGCCGGAATTGAGGGCGTCGCGTCGGTGTTTTACTCCACCATTGCGTTGTATTCTTCTGTTCTGAGTGAGTGAAAGAAATCGAGGCACAGAGTTTCTGTGTACAGCTGACTTCTAAATTCGTCCATCTCTCCTCTGTTCCATTGTACCCATCATTGTCCATTGTTGCGGCTGCTTCAGAACATTTCCGAGGAAGTCAAATCGTCTGTTTGTGTATATTATATTTTCTTTTCTTTCTTCGTTTCTCTACCCTCGGGAGAACTCTGGTCGTTCCCTCCTTGATTTCTGCAAACTTCGAAACCTGCGATGTTGGTAACGGCGGTGTCGGTGGCACGGAACGAACTGACTCAGCCGACTCGAAACAACTCTTTTGGCCGTGGCATCAAGTGAAGTACGCCAGTTTTCGAGTCGAACGGATAACAGCGTTTGATTGCAGTCGACATCAGTGGCGTTGGTCGGTTGGCACACGCTGCGCGCCTCCTTTTATTGATGAGCATTCTCATATTGAACACGGCGCTGGAGGCAATTGCTGTTGAGCCGATCCCTCCGAGCCAAGAGAGGGTCCGTGTACAGCAGCGACAGCAGAAGCAACAACAACACACCTTAGAGGAACAACGGCCAGATGAGAGGGGATGCGAAAAACGTCGATCGACTGCAGTTTGGACAACGCTGCACGCTGCACATCTCGGCGAACAACAACAACACCACGTCAATCTGAATCCGCTCGATGGACCCTCGGCTTGCCGATCGAGCCGTCGGATCGTATGTCCAGACGGGTCCGCATTTACGGTTTCATTCGCAGTTTTCGGCGCTAGCTTCGAGGATCTCTCAATCCAGAAGAGGAGCCCAGAACAATGACATCCGCCAGACCACTCTCATCGACTGAAAAGCATAACTCATCAAAAAAAATAAAAAATTTCGATGATCATCGCAGTCGATACTTCCAGGAATGGGGGGACGGGAATGAAAACCGGGAGACTCAGCGTCGAACCGGAATCGAATGCTCCTTCGGGATATTCTTGATCAGAATTTTCATCGCGATCCTAGAAGCTATCATCGTTTTTGTTCACTCCAGAGTGACGGGACTATTTCGATTCATGGGAGCGACCTTCTGAAGACCGCAACACGTTTGCGGTTGCTCGGCCGGCCGGTCGGTCGATCGCTAACTAAGCCAGACGAACGATGGAATTCCCTGATAGTCCCTCGCGCGTTTTTATGCAGAAGCTAATTCCCTTCCCGCGTTCACACATATAAATCTATGTGAACCCGTCGCAGAAGTCACATCGGCTCTCTCCGCTCGGACACCGCATTTTTGTGGAAGGGACAAGTCCACTATTCATTCCGATGTTGAAGTCATGGGGCCGACTGGGGATACGTCAGGTGAGATCTACCTCTCGATCTACCTTCCGGTTTGTGCCTCTAGATCGAAGTCGACCACGAGCTCCTACGATGAGAAGAACTTTCGTTCGCTGCGAACAATAGACTCCGAATCGGAGAGCGCCGACAGAGACGTCAACTATCCAAAATGGAGCTCAAAACAGTCCGCCGTCAGTCAATCAGACACTCAGTCGGGTCGAGACTCACTCAAAGATGCCGAACGTCAGCTTTTCCGCCACTGCCGTAGACTCGCGTCTCGTCCCCTTCATGTTTCGTTGTATGAGTTGGCTGTCATACTCGTATTCTCGCTTCGCTTAGAGTCTGCCGCCGTTCCTTCCTCGTGCTTGCTATTTTTCCTCTCGCAAACGGTCGTGTCCGCTGCCTCTTCCTTTTCCTCTGCTTCCCGCCCGTAGCTACAACTGCCGCCGCCGCTGTTGTCGTCGTCGTCGAGGAAGAAAAGTCGGAGACGTTCGTCCATTTTTTGCCGTTGCTGCTCTCGGCGCTCGGCACAGCGCACTTTTTCGCTCTATTTCGTCTCTTCTTCTCCTCATTCGTCGTTTCTTGCAGCATGGGCGACGCCTGCTGCAAGCAACTAGCCAGCCATCCAAGCGGGCGGCTCAGGCAAAAGGAGGAAACGAGTTGACATGAAAATTGCCTTGTCAAAATCGCACTGCCGCCGCTGTCTCTCGCTATCGCTCGCGTTGCTCATACCGTTCGCCGCCTCTTCCCCCTCTTCCCAGCTCTCTCGTCCTCGTCGTCGTCGTCGTCGTCGGAGAATAGACGGCGGCGCGGCGCGGGAGAAGAGAGAGGAGGTCGGGAGGTTGCTCCGATCTCCGTCGAGCTTCAACGTTCTGAGAGTTTGAGCCCTCTGAATGTGAGAAGCCAAATCTCCGAAAGCGTGTCATGTTTCTGCCTCAGTATCCATCGCGTCCTTCCGAAACCTCCGGAGACCAAAGGGATATCCCGGTGCTCGGGAACGGAAAGAGCAGCGATGGAATCAGCGGGTCATGGAGGCGATGTATCGCTCGAGCTCAACTCGATCCTCTTCGAAGTGTTTCGAGCGGAAATTGTTTCTGCTGTCCTTCGCAGTCCGCCTCAACAACTCATCGACATTGTGTTTTCTATTTCGTTGACCTTGTTAGTGCTAACGTTGTCCAAACATGAAGAACTCAATTATCGACGACCTTTTGGAAGCCTCGCGAAGCACCACCACGCATCTCCGAGGAAGCAGCGTCGACGGCGGAGCTGGGACTAATCTGATTTATGTTTCCGAAGAATAAAAAAATTAGCCCAGTCCGTTGCGGTCGCGGTGGACACGCTCGGCTGAGCTCGCATTTCTCAGTAGAGCAGAATGAGGAATGAACTTCACCCTTTCTCTACGTTCTTTCCCATGCGATCGAATCGGGCGTTGTGCCGATTTCCCCCACAGTTCTTTCCCCAGGATTCCTGAGTTTCAGTCATCCGGTCTTGAGACAGCGAGTCGGGCAGAAGCTCCCGATGGAGCCTCTGCACTTCCCCGGAGGGTAGCGAGAGAAGTCCTAGTACAGAGATAGGAATAGCTAAGCATAGGCGTCTCATCGTGACCAACTAAATTGAAGCTGGTTCGATACACTTGACGTCGGACTTCCTGCCGCTTCGAGCAGGCATCGACGTTTCCATCGGTACATTCCGGTACGCAGTTCGTTCTTCGGGGGACTTTTGCCGATGATAAAGCACGCTGTCATTGACGTCCAATCAACCTCGTCTGACAGCACGAGACGAAGAAACAAACGAAGCAACCAGTCGGATAAATTCACGGAATGCGATCCCGCGCATCGTTGGACATTTTTCCAATGAGCCGTCATATCGCTCGACGACTTTTCGGAAAATATCGTTCCTCGTTTGAGTGAGCCTAGATACACCGAGGAATTCATGATCTGAATCCTGTGATTCGATCCCGGTTCTTGATGGTCTACGGACGAGGATGCTGACTTGCTTTCTCGATGCCGGACACTGTTTCATCGAGACGAATCGCGGACAGAGGAGAACTTCGCCAGAATGCCCTACGGATGATCCTCTCTCGCAGAATGGAGTCTTGTCCAAAAGATACGATGGGAATCAGCAAACCACGTCGCGAGGATCGACGAACCGACGGAGAGGCGAGGATATATAAATGAGTCCACAACAAACTACAAATGAATGAATGGAGTGGATGAATGGCTGAAGAACGAGCGAAGAACAGAACGATTCACGGCACTTTTCTGAAAGCAGGGATTCCTTTTCCTTTCTGCGATGCAGATGATAAGGCATCAACGCCTTTAATGCCGTCCCGCTTTTGTGTAGTCCCTAGGTGGAATTACGTCTCTTACCGGTCGCTCTCAGCCAGAAGAAATGAAAGAACGCTCATGAACGGACACTTGAAGACGCACACAAACAGGCAGCGTCCGAGCGAGTTATCCAGACGGATGAACGTCCGACCGACAAGGTCTCCCACTTTACCGCCGTTCAAGCTGAATCATTGTTTAGAGAAAATGAAAGGAAATTGATGAAAGTCAACAAGACACCGTAGTCGGATGATGCAGTCGAGACGCCGCGCTGGCTTACGCAACTCGAGTCATCCCGAAACATACTGCGAGGCCCCGTAATTCAAATGCAACGATTACTGCCATATCAGCTCGCTGACCGCCAAGTTGACGGCTCTGTGCACTCGATTCCGCCGGGAAGCATATTTCGCTCAGAGGAGAACCCGAAACTCGCAAGAGGCAGAGGGACACGCGGCAAAATCGACCGGGACAACTCAAATAGGAAGGCAAACAGGAATAGAGAAAAACGCCAAGCTAAAGGCGAGCAACCGTGAGCAAAAGTCGCATGCCCGTAGAGCAGGGGGAGTTCTAACCCTTCTCCGTTCCTGAGGGGTGTTCCGTGCTCTGAATCTCCGATCGAGGATCTCAGAAAAGAGGCATCGTCAAGGACAGCGTTCACCGATCCCTCCATCGACACGGCGGCGCGGCGTCGAAGCGAGCAAACTCGAGCTCCGACCCGGTCGTCTTGGCAAGTTCGAGTTATGCGCTCTATTTCTCTTGATTCTCCACGCTGCGCCGGCAAGTTGAACCAGAACGGATCGTGCAATCGCTGAGCGGGAAATTTCCGCGGAGGATCACGCAGAACTCCTCCGGTTCGTGGCCAGCGAAGTAAACCGAAATTCTATTTATTCGTTCCATCCCATGCTCTGGTCCGGGGTTGTCTTCTCGTCTTCATTGATGGCCGACGACGTCAGATCATGATTGATTCGAAATTTTGTCTCGATCGAACGACAACATGGCAACAAAAGAATTCAGTTCAAAGAGCTTCAGCCTTTTCTGTTTGTCTGACAACCGGGCCGTCCGCTCTGCTAACTGCTGTCAGCTGACTTCGGAATAAAGGGCGGATTCATGAGGTCGGATGCGTGGGATGCGAACGGAGGTGTTTTGAATCAGACGACTCAGCCCCAGCAAATCTAAGCTCTCGGGTCTTCTATTGTACAGGTTCTCGGACTCGGATCGAACTGAACGATGCTGGAAACCGCATCTGGCTCATATCGGCGTTGCCGCGAATACCGTGGGATACTCCAACAGAAAACATTTCTGGCTGACGAACGACGAAGAGGGTGGAGCGCAGAGGGAAACATGGGGATTTCCACGGCGTTTCGAGATCAAGGAACAGCTTATAGCCGGAATGCTCAGGAGGTTCCTTCCTGGAATAGCATAGCAAAACAAGACACAGGTCAACATGCCACAACACGGAAAAACAAGCCGACATCTTACGACGTCGGTCCGACCGAGCGTCATTTGGCAAGCTCGTTGAGCTATCTAGATTTATTCGTTCGTTCCTGCGTTCGAAAAACAGGATACACAAGCCTCGAGTCTGTCGCCTGGAGGGCTCCTGGATAACTGCTCGCTGGCCGAGTTCGACTGACACGGCTTACCGAAGATCAAAGCTACAGTCCAAAAATAGACAAACTTTGTGACTGTGCGTGGAAAACGAAAGAAGATGGGCATGGATACGAAAATCGTAGTAAGGACGAAACAGCCAACCAGTGAGTCAGCTAAGCATCGAGCCCGCCGCAGGCATGTTTACACATTCGCGATGCGATGAGGCCGGTAACATTAAAGCCCACAACTCGCAGCCAGCTCTTCCTTACTATGACCGCTGCTATCCCGAGTCAGCAATCTCACATCGCCGACATCCGTTCATTCACGGCAGGTTCCTTCCAATCCGAACAAAAACCGATGCTGTTTCCACTCGGTACCTGCTGGAAGCACTTGGAACATCCACGCTTCCCGTGAGAAAATGTAGTGCGAGAAACGACTGGCATCGGAAAATCTCTCATAAGGTCCATCGAGCGGGGCCTTCCGATACTCAGCGGGGACTGAAGGGCGAGAGCTCTAGGATGCGAAATCTACTAGTGGCGTCCCTGCTCTCCCACAACATATCATCACGAATCACGAACCGTTCACATTAAACACAGGATCGAGAGGAATCCAGACGAACATCGACGGACATCGAGATTTCAACGTATTCGAATAATTGTTTCTCTCATCCACCGAGCTCGTCGTTCTTCCTTCCCCCCCCTTCTTCCCCGAGGTTGTGTACTCGGCCCCGCTGGATAAAACTTCAGTGCATCGATTTCCAACACAGACAGCGAGCATGGACACCAAGACTCGCGAGAAGGTCGAGGCTAGTGAGGGAGGTCGGTTCGCAATCAGGAGTCCAGCACGCGTCTTGGAGTTGACCGAGCATCGGGCTAGAATTATCCTGCTTTGAAAATGTAGGATGTCTTGAGAACGGAGCTGCCTTTTCCTAATGAGTACGTAGTTGAAAACAAGGCCCGTAAGTCAGGGTGGGCGTCGCTTCGTCCAAATTGGACAGTTCGTCCATCTGTCGGTTCGTCCCTCGGTTCAGCTAGACGCCAACGACGGATGTCGACAAGGTGGAGCTTTTTTAACACGGCAACTTCCTATGACTGCTTGCACCACGACCACCTACCACCGGAATGGAGACAACGCCTACCGTGGTCCAGGTAACGGCGTTTGCCCCGAAGCTTTCTTCAAAGGGTTCGCGATACGAACAGACTCGCCGAGCAAGCGAAGTGAAGCTCCGAGCACCATTCTCAATTCTCGAAAATCTATCGAAGACACTTCGAGTGGCGATGTCGCGGACGGATTTGAACGCATGCCTGAATTGAGCACGCTTTGTGTGTCTCGGTTTCGCCCCGAGTCCCCCAACTCGTCGCCCAAAGCCCCGGGGGCGCTCGTCCGTTCTCGGCGGCGCTGGTGAAAGCCACGAACAACAATCAACAATGCCTTTCTGACGAAGCTCGCATCTCGCCCCTGCCGACTGACGGATCGTCTGACGGACTCGCAGGCTCGCTGAATCCATGAATTCAAACCTCCGTATGAACCTCCAACGCCACCTTCGCATCCGGATTTCGTGCACTGATCACGACCTGCTCGCCACGAGCGCCCCGTAGCATCCGAAGTACAGATCGAGCGACAGATGGACGTACGGACGAACCGACGGACGGACGGAGTGCTGCGCGGCGGCTAACTCGGTGGCTGTCAGCTTGGTTGGCCGGCCGGCCGAGCAGCGAGCAGGCGGGCGGGCGGGCATCAGAAGACGTTGGGGCTCCGTTTTTTTATTCTGTGTTGTTTCGTATCTCGACTTGGCGTTTTTCGCTCCGTTCGTTCGGGATACGGCACCACCATTAAAGATTCTCTTCTAACGCGGCGGCGGCGGGGCCTCCTGTAGGCGCGGCGTACGCGACCGACCGACAGAACGAACGAAGGAGCGAGCGAGCGAACCTCACTGCCTTCGTTTCTACCCGCCTCGTTCCTCCGTTGGTTTCTTTCCCGTTCAACAACGGGGGCCTTCAGCGGAAGTCCTCACGCATTGGCAGCAAGTAGAAGAACCAAACCTAAAAACTCACTTGCTGCCGTGGTCGTCGACGTCGTCGTTGTTGTTGTTAACGTTGACATCCACGTAGCGAGCAAGCGAAATTACGAGCCAGGCAAGCGAGGCAGACGACCATCGAGCCGGCCTCGATGAACGTCTACCTGTGGCGAAGCAAAGTGAATCGAAAACCAACGAAAACCACCAGCTGTCAGCACTTTCGGCGCGGACAAGGCAGACACGCGTTCCGAGCCACAGGAGCAGAAGAACAAGTGGACGACCTCCGATGCTATTTCGCGGATCTCAGGACTTCAGAGCTATTTTGCAGAATCCTCCCCGGTCGGAGAACGATACGTATCTGACGGTAGAGATTTTCCTCGGATCTCTGAAATCGATACCCGGACGCTCGGCTGAGACTGGGGCTAGTTTAGGACGGAAAAAAGTTCTCCGTCCGAAAAACTTAAACGCACGTGGAGAAGGAGTGGTCGGAGCCCTCGGCCATATCGCCGACGACAAGGATAGCTTATAGTAGGCACTCGCCTGCCGCTCGCTGCGAGGGCTCTCGGGGAAGGGGAGGAGAAGATATAAAAAAAAAGCAGAGGAAGTGCATCCGCCAACAGCACTAGTGCCACTACAGACGGCAGCACGCAATCTCAGGGACGTCTTTGAGAGGAGCCGTCCAATAAAATCGGCAAACACTGCCGGCGACTGGAATTCTCTCCTCCGTCTCGCTTCCTCCCAGTCGAGCCAACGCTCACAGTAGGGAAACGGAGCTCCTCGTGGGGGAAGTGGCAAGCAGGATTTCAAACCGAGAAATTCCCCCCGAGATTCTCTCGCGACTCCAATTTCTTCGGCGTACCGTGTGCAGCACGGTTTCATTCAGTCTCCGGCCCGAGCACCCATCTGCCTCCCCAAAGACCCACTATGAGCTCTCTCTCACTTTATCATACACATTTGGACGTACCCAGTGTTGGGTCGGGTTCAGCCACGAGCCCGGAGGAACCGATTTCGCTATGAACTCGAGAGGACTCGGTCTTCTCTATGGACCCCCGTTTAATTGCTCTAGGCCCTGGAGAGAGCAGCGAGAGAGAGGAAGAGAGGAGTGAGAGAGGAAGAAAGAGACGAGTGAGAGAGGAAGGAGCGTAGAATGACAACGTAGGAGAGAGCTAGAGCCATTGGATTTTCTGGGCTGGCCTCTCAGAGTCGGAGCACCCCGACGCTCGGTTCCGACAAACGATGAAGACATTAAGTCGTCGCCGCCACCACTGTTGTTGCTTCTTCTTCCATCCACGCGGTCTCGCTCGCTCTCGGTTACTCCTCTCGTATCGCGCACACGGCGAATCAATGATTTCAATTAGAACTTTCTTCGGCGAACGTCTTCTCCGCTGATTACGGTGAGGGCGTTGGTCGTATCACGCGACGACCAACGTGGCGTTGGTCGGTCGGGGCCGACGCGCTCGCTTGTATAAAACCTTCAGCAGCCGTACATACGTAGTACAGGTAAGCATCGGGACTGGAGGAACGGCTGCGCTACTAAGCCGACGCTACGACGAGCACTACAGGCACCGCTAGAAGCACTTATTCTCGTTATCGCGCGAAGCTATTCCGTTGATGGAGCTATTTTTTATATGGGTAGGTACCCTGATAGTAATGTTGTCGCAACACTTTCGGATTTCTCTCAGGTGTTCAACTAAGACATTGACAGAGAGAAGGGACGCTAGTGGACGTCCCCAACATCGTCGGAAGTCTCTCGCAGGGAGGCGTCTAGTTTGAGTTCTACGGTCGGCGGTTCGGACTCCGTTTCCTCCGACGACTGATGCATGTTCAGCGATACAGTGTGTGCACGTGCAGTGTCCCTGTGACGCCTCGAGGCGATACGACACTAGTCCAGCCTGGTTTCTAATATTTCAGGCTTATACGGCGCGGCGTCCTCTACGGCACCGTGTACAATTATGCGAGATCATTACCATCACCGACTTCATGCGAAGTCCACTAAACGCCAACGGATTCGATGAGCGCCTACGCTGCTGTCAGCGGCGTACGATGAGCACGAGAGAGAACTCCACCTCGAAAGTACACAAAGCATTTTGGACGAGGCAAATATTTGCTCGCTGTCAACCTAGCGACCCTGTTGTGGCCGTTGCCCGACTCCATAGCCGAGCTCCTTGGGATGGCGGTCCACTGCGCCAAGATTCACAAGTAGAGAACAAGTGCCTCTCTAAGACTCCCCACTGCTCCCTCTGCTCGCCCGACAAACGGGGCGACGGAGTCGCAGCTGCAGAAGTGCATCGTAACTGACCGCCGAGTTTATCAGAGACCACACCAGCGGGCGGGAAGACACTAACGGTATAACCACAGTTCGATCTTAACGCGCACCGTTGTCACTGTCATGCGCCGCGAAGGTGTCGTAGAGGAACGAAAACAGTCGCTCGCATTCGATATATCGCTTTCGACGCAGAAGGAAAAAGAAATGAGGATAAACAAACAAATGAAGTCTTCCGGAGTTCGGAGAGCCCGCGGAATGAACTACAGAATACGAGAATGTGGAGAGAGATGAAGTGCTGAGCCGGATGGCTAGATACGACACCCTACGCTGCGCTGTCCGATGAGGAAAAGAGATAATGAATCATTCTCTTCTGCGCATCATTCGTGCTCGATGCCGTCGTCACCGTGCTGAAGTTCTCTGCCTTGGTCTTTGGATTCAATCCTCTAGTAGAAAGTCGTCTTTCATTCATCCATCCATCCATGCTTCAATCGCTCATTCAATCGTCGGTCTTCACCCGGAGAGCGGCGGGACCGGTCGGTGCGGCATCTGAGAAGATTCGTTTCTTTCCTCCGTTCTCTTCTCCATGACTTTTTCGTAGTATTCGCCTCCGTCGTGAACGAATTTAAATTTTTGGCGCTGCCTTTGTGTAAATCACGATCATCGCCCCGAAAAAGAAGAGATTCAGATCCTTCAAAGGGTCGCCGCTTATTCTGCGACAGAGTGACTGCGTGCCGAAGAGAAACCTGAAAGTGGCACCGCAGCGAGCTTCCCTTCATTCAAAATCCGGACGAAAGAAAAACACGGGAGTGAAAGAGGACGCCGAGAGTGGACGAATATGAGAATGGAAAGCAAGCAAGATCCCAACGTTTCGCTGGGATCGCTTTTTCCCGCCCGCCGTCGACGGGATCTACTTCTTCCCTCATCGCCTTCGGTACGTTTTCGACCGTCGGGTAGCTGGTGGCCGCGCGCCGCGATCGTCCCCCGCGAAACCTCATTCCCGGAGAAAATGAATTTTTAGAAGAATCGAGCGCTTTCGACGCTGACAGCGACATTTCAGATTTCGCGAACGGACGATTCAGAAATAGTTCCGGGAGGAGACACTCATCCATTGAAAAACCCGCGAACCCGAACGCTCATGGTGAGAATCCGCGAACCACACGAAACCGGACGAATCCGCAAGACATTCGATGGTTCGACCTCTTCCGGGCACAATCCAGCGTGAGCTGAACGCCCCCTCAGCCTTTTTTAGAGCACGAGCGCTTCGTGATTTTTGTTCTCCTCGATTCGAGCTCGCTCCCGGATCGCCTCGTTCCTCGCCCGCCGTTATCGTCCTTTTGTAGTGGGATAGAGAAAGGCAGAATCCTCTGAAGGGTCCAGACTCCCGGAACAAGCTACAAACGAAGGAACGCGTTGATCTGGAAACGGCTTGATTACGATTCGGGGTTTTGCTCCGAAACGATTCGGTCGTTGTTGACGTCTCGCCGAACGCAACTACAGCCGCAGAGATAGGCTTTTATTTGGATGAGATGTTCCCGATGTTCTCAATGTCAACTAATGTACGTCTCTCGAGAAGCACTTGTCCATTGCGAGGATTGTGTCCCTCTCTCGATTTCTTTCGCTTTTCGCCGATTCCTCCGACGTTGCTGAGCCGGAAAAAAAACGCGCGCTCTTTCCGCCGAAGAGGAGCAGTGGGATCGAGTCCTCATTCGAGTCTCAAGGGCGTTCCCCATCGGAGATTGTCCTCCTTTCGCGATTCGGATTCCACTCGGCTCAGCTGGGGAATCGCATCACTACTACGGCGTATTGGTGGCTGTCACCAGTTGAGAGACTACGGAACCCTAATTAGCATGATGATTTAAGAACGGTTCGAGCAATTTTTCTCCCTCAAGTCGTTGAGACGGCGGCTCGGCGCAGCGCTCAGATCCCCTGTAGACTTTCGTAACTAACACCGAATGCTCTTGTTGATGTTGTCGTGCCGCTAAAATTCCCCGAGGCAATTATTCCTTGTTGAGAGCAGGCAAATCTATGAACGGCAGGCAGGCGGAGGAGTGACTCGCTCAAATCAACAAGTGGGCCACCGTGGAAGACGCCGTCTGAAGCTTAAATGAAGTCTGAAGACTTTATTTGGTTTTTAGCGGTCTTCTAATTTTTTTCTCCTCCTCGTTCTGGCAGCGCATCCCGCTCCCACTCTTTCGTCCGTTTTTAGGCCTCCGACTGTCTGTCTCGTACGCCTTCAGCACGAACTCAGATGACGCACCGAACGAAAACCGTTTCTCAAGCGGGGCGACTCGGCCCGCGACCGTGCATAGCCGGCACGATTTCCGTTAAGTCACTTCACTTGAATCAATCACGGCTCAACGCGACGGCCGAAAGCCGCGTTCGGAACTTGAGGTTTCGCTCCAGTTTTTTCACCCCGCAGCGAGACGTCTCCTACGACGACACCGAGAGGCTGAAGGGAGAGCGTGCCGGGGATATTTTTTTCTGGCTCGATCCCGCGTTGGATCGATTCATGGACGGGAAATACGTCACTGACGGGATGGATATCGGGATCTCGCGGCTCCTTGACAGACGTCCCGCTCGACAGCTCCCTTCCGAACATGCGAAACATATCTGCCCGGACCGATCTGTAGCAGGAAGTAAATCCCGTATTTTGTTAACTCCTTGGGGAATCAGATTCATTCGTTTCCTCATCTGCCGGTTCGCTCCTCGTCGTTCCGTGTCCCGGCCCTGCTTCCTCGACGGACGACAGGCTTGGGACGCGCCGTCGAAGACAGTCGAACGAAGCATGTGTTCCATCGGAGAATATCATCGACGGAATACACTGTCGTCGACACGGAACGTCACCGAGACGGTCTTCAGGGAAAGCGCGGCGCCGACCGAAAATTTATGTTCCGAAAGAATGACTCGAGGGAGAATGGCAGACTTGTGAAGTTCCCAGAAATCGATGAGTCATTCAACGTATTTTCGCTCACCGACTGGGGCTTTAGAAATTCCAGTCGCCCGACTTCTCGTTCATGACTGGCTGATAAACAAACAGTCGAACGTAATACGAGCAGAGATCCGCCGACCGAGTAAGACAGACCACGGGAAACGCAACAAAGCGAATGTATTCATCTCGTGAACGGGACGTTTCTTCCCACGTTGTGGAGATATCGAGCAACTTGTTGCTCCTAATGCTGTTGCTGTGTTGTCGCCAGGAAGTAGAAAAAACGTCGAGCGACGTCAAGTGCTGTAATTACACAAATACCGCTACGGCAACCATGACCACGGGGAATCGCTGCGACAAGCAGACTGACGCGACGAGGGGCAGCACCATGCTCTTGATGCAACCCATTGTGACGGGGAGCTCGACGCCAAGTCGGGCTAATCTTCCGTTTCATCTGTTGTCTTCCGGTTAAGTTTGTCGCCGGCCAAAGTTAAGTGACCGACCGCAGCCGCCACCGCGAAGATCGGAACGAGCAGCTCGTTCGCTAGAAGAACGGTGCTGGCGTCGTCGCTGCTCGTTGAAGCTCCGGCGGTTCGCTTCTAATAGTATTTCGGTGTTTACTTTTTTATTCCCTTTTTTCTGCTTTTCTTTTTTTTTTCGTTTCCGAAAACCAGACGCCCGTTCGGTCGTCCGTCCGTCCATTGGTCAAGAGAGGAGACCGATGGCGTCAAGAAGAGAACTGAACGACAGAGGAGTCTTAAACAGAATTCGTCTCCGAGAACTGACCCAGAGAACGGATAAACCAAACGCCGCGCCGGACAGCTGGGTGCATTGTCTTTTTCCAAACTGTTTGATATCATAGCCGAACGTGCTGTTGACGTCGCCGCCAGACCGGCCGGTGAACTGCTGGCGATTCTGTGCGTTTGTTGCGGCTGCTGACTCGCTCGCTCGCTCGCTTGCTTGCTTGCCCGACCGGTCAGACGAATGGTCAAACGGACAGACACTCACACACGCAGCTACTGACAACAAGCGAACGAGAGACCCAGGCAAGAAAACAGGCAAGCAGGCGGGTGGGCAGGCAGGCAGGCGGCTCTGAATAAAAGCCGAGCGACCGGCAACGCGGGAAACAGCCGCAAGAAACACTCCAGCGAAATGGAATCGCTTTTCCAGAAGAAGGGATTGAGGCAACGAACGACTAGGAGAAATCAGAAGGAAAACACATCTAAACGGCATCGTATCGTCCGAAGGCCCCGGGAAAACACTTGTTTGGAACTGGAGAGATGGGAGAAATGACTCCGCGCCGCCGGAGCATCCCGATCGACGCGGGGAAGAAACAGTACAATACGGCAAGGAATCAATCGCGGATACGGGGCCTGGGACTCGTCTTATCGGATCGGAACGTGGAGGAAAACGTGCGCATAGGGGGAAGAAACTTTTTCGCCGATATCTTACGTACGGAAAACAACGTCAGGTGCAGGAGGGAGCCGCGAGAAATGCCGAATGAATCGCAGCATCGAAGAGCAGGGAACAGCTGTGTAGCATCGGAGAAAAACGTAAGAGATGAACAGTTGGAGGTATACCGCAGAAAATTCGCGGATCCCCATTCTCCGCAAGTTCTATTTTCTTGATCTGTAAGTTATCATCCGTTGGAGCAACGATGGTCTTTGACAAAAAAATCGAACCGGTGCATTCGTGAGATAGGGGAAAACCATTGGGAGAATGCGCGTGGATTCCATATACAAAGTTTTTACTTAGAGAAAAACGTGGCACTAAAAACGAAGATCACCTCGAGGCATTCTCGGAAAATGCATTGTTCCAAAACATCCGTCGCTCCGAGGTGACGGACAGCAGCCCGTTCTGCTTTTCTCTTCCAATCCCAACACAGAAATGATACACAAAGGCTCGACAAGAGACTTCAATTCGGCGTGAGGATGACCTTCTCGTGTTCCGGCGTTGTACGACAGTTATAGTCTGACTATTCTAATCCGTTGGTAGCAGCGGCGTCAGGAAGGCTGGAATTACAGCCGCATACGACGCGACGCCGTGGGCAGCGACCGCACCGATGTGGAATCTCAGAACGGAGGCAAGCTGACCACGAATAATACATTCGATCTCGGGATGCCGCAGATCAAATCATGCAACGTTTGCGACGAACACATGTTCAACTCAGCGCTCTCCTGACCTCTGTACGACGAACGTCCCTCGTGTGCTAATCGATTCATGAAACAGATGTTTTCTGAAACATTGTGTTCAATCTGGAATCTGGATCGGTTATTTAAAATGCAGGTCTTGTCGCTCGCTCGGCTCGAACTCGGAGCGTGCTTGTCGAACGGTTTCGCCCGGCTCGCTGGATCTTCCCTTTCATAGAAAATAGCTCCAACGCTATCCCGATCCTCCTTCTCAGACTTATCTCTCCCCGGGATTTCCATAAGGGTTATCATCATGGGTTTGCGTCTAATCAATTCATGGCCTCGTGCGTCCTGTCTTCCTTCAAGAAGTGCAGGTGTCGATCGGACTTTCATCGACGAGAGTTTTCCCGCCGGAATGGCGATTAACACCGCAAAGGTCGGTACTGGGACTCGACGCGCCACTGACACACCGCGCTCCGGACAAGGGAATTTTCACTGTGGGAATTACCGAGATGGCATGAAGGAGAATGAGTGGGAGCAGAGGGAGGTCGACCGAAAGAACGACCGAAGTGCTCCAGATGGGGAACAACAATTCTCCGAAAACGAACTTTTTCCTTCTGCGCTGGCTTTCCGAAGGGCTCACGCTCAGTCAGTCGTTCGCTTGGTTGCCTCTCATCTCTTCTTCCAAGATCGCCCGACGGGGTCATGACGCTTCTGGTGGGATACTCAACCGAAAGCGAAAGACGAAGAATGAGCGGGAAATTCAATGAATGATCTTCGGTCCACCTCCCAATCGAGTTGGCCGGCTCTGTTGACTTCGATTACTTTGCAATTGGAAGAGGTGGTTTCCACCGCCGCGTCGACGGTGGGACCGAACGAGCGAGGGGGGAAAAGGTTCTCAACGCCACCGTCGACGTTCGAAAAAGTCAATACAATGGAAGCCGCGCGGACTATCGCTTGCCGAAACAGTTTGTTCAATATTGAAATGTCATTCCGCCTTTCTCCACCATAACCGTTTGACGTGTAAGCGGACGGATGAACGATCGAGCGAGCGTTGCGAACGTACGAACGCCTCCTACGATTCGTCTCGTTCATCTATTTCAAAGCCCGTCGTCGCTAAGCCGCACCGCCGGTGCCCCGATCGGCATTATGTGTATCTGTGTTTGTGTTTGCTCTCCGTTGCATTGTTCGTTCGTTCGGTCGTCCGTACGTCCATCCGATCGTTCCCCAGCCTCTTCGTGCGTTCACGTGTCGAGCTCTCGTGTATGTCAGCAGCGATGGCGCGCTCACTCGGAATCGATACGTCTGATCAGATCGCACGCGCGAGTTTTAACTGTCTGTCGTTACGATTGCATGCGATGACGTTGTCGACCGCGAAGCGCGGCGAGTCTTCCCCAGCGAAACGTTGATCCTATTTTTTTCACTTCCCGCCCTTGTACATGTAAGCTCATGAATACATACCTTATTAGGATTGCGGTGGAGCTGATGATGACAGCGAGACGGCAGAAAAAAACGTGCGTGAATGCAAGCGTGCGTTCGTTTCGTATTTTGTTATCCTCGGAACGAGACAACTGTTGACAATCGGAGCACGGGGATTGGAACGGCACCGAAAGAACACAACATTAAGCAAATCCTAGCGTGTGTGTGTTTCAACGACCTCGGCCGCGCACAACATGCAGAGTACATACAGATAAAAAACTCTCCGAACCACAACTGTCGGTTGCTCGCAGTCGTTGTTGGCGCGTAGGCAGATGTTCACTGACTGGAGTCCTGGTAGGCTCGCTCGCTCGCTCAGTCAGTCAGATTCACTCGCCGCCACCGGATCGACAACCCTCGCCGGCTGTTTGGTGACTCGTCGGCTGCTGCTTGACTGCTAGGTAGCTACTCGGTCGGTTTGCCGCCGCCGCTGCCGCGCGCCGGTTCGCTTCGAGCGTTCGGATAGTCGGCGCTAGCGTGGCCGGTCGTGTTTCGTGCGTCTTCTGGTGCGCGGCGAGGGTAGTCGGCGCTCACTTTCCACCACGAGTAGTACTACGATCCGATTCACGAAGAAGACGGCGACGACGACGACGACGACCACGACGGCGGCGGCGGCTGAGAGCGATAAGTTCGACTGTGGCGACCTCTGTTACCGAAAGGTTCGCGCTAAGCGTCGTTGTCGTCGTCGTTGTCTTCTCCACTCGGTTCAGAACCGGATGCCGAGTGGGCCTCAGGTTCGAAGAAGCAAGCCTGAGCGCGTCTCCGCAGAGAGCACAGTTTTTGAATGGGAACGGCTGAGCCCGGGGAGAATCCGGACAGCAGCAGCAGCAGACTAGAGAAGAGAGAGAGAGCCAGAGAACTCCACTCGGCACCGGAAACCGTCTCAATCTTGTATTTCGGCTACTCCTAATGAAGAGAAGAAGAAACGGTTTCCGATCTTCGGCTTCTGCTCAGAGTTTGGCCGCAGCGACAGCATTAGTTCCGTATGTCTTGGCTCGCGGGGCGACGCGGCAAGCGCTGCGCGAACCCGTTCGAAGCTAGTTTTTCGCAACAAAACCGTCGTCGAGTGAAAAGAAGGGAATGCAACACCAATTATTCCTGAAGTTGAGCAGGAACTCCGCACACGGACTCTACCCGTACCGAGACACCGAGACTCACTCAGTCAGTGTTAGTCCCTCGATAGGTTATGCAAATTCATTAATTCTATCCGGGACGTCTCAATCCGAATAAAGCGCGTTGGCAAAAGCTCCCGCGGTGGTTGCATCAGTGCGGTTGCGGAGTTTGTCTTTTGTCCCCGTCGACACACGATCCCCGATGGGAACTACTGGCATGTCGGCGAGAGCAATTTACTCGGCCCCGAGGATGACAGACCTCATATTTAGGAGACGGGGATCGCGCATTGCTCTCCAGAGTCCACACGTCCGACCTTTAATGACTTGCCAACGCAGCGGCCGACCAGGCAGCAGAGATAGACCGCCATCGCAACGAGCACGTTGAACTGGACTGCGCGGAAAGGCCGTCCGGACTAGTGGCGGCGGCAGCGGCGGCGGCAGCGTGTCAAGGGTTCAACGAGTCCCGCACGACACAGCCAAGCAGGCTGCTAGGCAGACAGGCCGGCCGGCAGGCAGGCTCCAACTCTTTCAAGTTAACTCGACGTCGACGCCTTTGTTCGGAGCAAACTGGAGCCAAAGTTCCAAATGAACGGGCTTCGGCTCCTCTTGTTAGAGCTCTTGGAGCTTCGGAGGAAATAGGCTTTGCCCAATTATAGCGCACTGCGAATACTACTACTACAGATATGGAGCAGAATCACGCTCAATGCACTTTGCTAAGCTTCGTATGGAGCCCCGCAGCCGTCGTTTTGCCCCTCGTCTCTGCCTGGTGGACGCTTTAGCGTCGGGTCTTGCGTCTGACTCGAAACCGGAGGAGCTTCGTTGCGAAAGAATACAGGTCAGCGGTGCCAGCGTTCAGAGTCGTGGAACGAGTCCCCGAGTGTATCGTACCGTTTTTGAGGTAATCCGGAAGAGTTCACCATATTCGTCCGCATTCGAGCTGATTCCTCGGACAATCTACATCCCCTGACTCGAGTAGCATGGGCTTGAGATTACGAAACGGCGATGCAGAACTTCAAGGGGATTTCACCGATGCATTCCACCGACATTCGAGATAATGGACGTAGTCACAAAATCCGTTGGAACGCCTTCGCGAGTAGATCCCTTACCCGTGGGGTTCGGTCTTGCATTGAGCTCATGATTTCTCCAGAAGAAACTAAGTTTGTAGCATGGATGAGGCGTTTCGTTACATCAAGAACGAAGTTCATTGAACGGATCCCGTACGCGAGATCGAACTCGTTTCATGTCGGAATCCGGGGAGAGTTTTTTTCCCGGAGGGACTCGACGCAACCTCGAGGCTGGAACGATTTGTAGAGCCTCACTAAGTCTTCCACAGTTCTAACGACGACGGCGACAGGGGAACTTATCCCTCTCGTCAGGCAGGCAGGTAGGTGCGTGGCTTGCCTGCGATGCAGTCCAGGCGACAATAGGGACGAGAAGGCCAAGTGGAAGCATCCTCCGTCAGGTAAATCGAAAAGTCTCTCGGGTACACTTAGAGCCTCGATCAGGATCGCGTTCGAGCCGCCCAGAAATCACCGGTAGCCGAAGCGAGCGTTCGGGAACTAAGCCGAATACGTCGATGGCCTGTGCAGTGTCGCACTCTTTGTGGGAGTAGGCTCCGTTCGTTGGGGATAGATCCTTTTTTACACACAATATCCAAGTTCAACACGAAGTCCTGGCTTTATTTCTCCTACCTACATATGTGTCGATCGGAGGTGTCTGAGCGTGTGTCCATGTAGAGCTTCCCTTACGTGGTACGGCTTCAGTGAACATCCTCGAATAACGCTATTCAATCGATAGCTCACTTATCGAGCTGGAGCAGTCGCGAATCCTCCGTACCCGACACATTTCCGGAGTCCGCAATCAGATCCTCAAGAGCAAGCCGACTGAGCGGGGAACTCGGAATATTCCCGACGCAAGGTGCAAACACCAGAGTTAGGATTCCAGAAGCCGATCCAGGAAGTCCCAGAAGCCCGGGGCGAGGAAGCTACTCTGCGGAGAGATCGAAGGATCACGATCGCTCGGTAGGCCGAGTGATTATCACCGAGTAGCTCGGCTCAGTGGCACATGGAAAGAGGCTGCGATGCCCGCAAGGCAGACACGGGAACGACAAGCAGTCGAGCAAGTAAACACGGTCGTGACGGCAGTCGCTCACATGCATCCGACGACCGTGCCGATCCCGGGGAACGTACGCCAGCGACGAAGAAATCGCGTGATACCAGGCATGAGGGTAGGGGGAGTCCGACGCTGAACGAAGAGGGGAAGTGAGCGTGCTGCCAGGTACGTTTGTCGGTCGGGAGGTAGCCGGGCGGGCGGGCAGACAGGCTGTTCTTTCCACTTGGTCTAGCCGAGGAGCTGCGTGCCAACTTCCATAGTGGCCGAAAAATGCTCTCCGCCATTTGGTTTGTTTCGTACGAACGTGAGCTGGCTTCACTAGTCCGCGGACTACTTGGCACAGTCGCTGCCTCCCGGTGCCCTCAATCGACCCGGGAGCACCTCTGACAGCGAAGCCGGAGTCTCAAGGATAGAACGAAGGATTTACGAACGCCGGGTCGGTCGCTCGGTGGCAGCGGCATACGCTCCGCTTGGGATGGATGGCCGATTCGGAATTATCAAAGTTGCCGCAGTATTCGAATTCCAAAGCGACGGAGACTCATGCGTCCGATTTCAACCCGAGTGGGATTAGAGATAGTTCTCCGTGGTCCGAAAGTCGGGGACGAGGATCAGTTCGGATCTCGGTCGTGGGGAAAGTTTTTTTGGGCAGTGACTTTCCCGTTCCGCTTTCATCCCATGATGAGCACTCGATCCGTACGCGGCTCGTCGTCATGAACAACGGTGTGGAACTCACAAGGAGCTTCTTGGCGGGGGGAAACGAAGCATTCGGAGAAATTACCGTCCCGGTTTTCCGCGGAGGCGCCGTTCCACGCACAATGTGTCGGTATACGCAGATTGTGGCAAAATGCTCCCTTCGCAGGATGGCTGGCGAGGAGGCGGGCAGGCCACGCTGGCGAATGTCCAGGCGTGTTGTACCTTCCGCCGTGCGCGAGTAGAGACAGTGTATGGAGTGGACAGAGCGGCCAGCCAACTAGCGGAATGCTCGAGGGAAGCATGCCGCAAAGGAAGACAGCTCCGTTCATCTATCATCCTGACGGAACCACGAAATCCGTACCAGCACGCTCGCTCGCTCCTCGCAAGCCGAAGACACAGCGTGGTCCCTTTCTGCAAACAGAGGGAGAGACTCAATCCGTGGCGTGGTCTGGCAACGCGGTTAAACGGCCAATGGAACAGAGAAACTCGCGCGAAATGAAACTTCCGTGTGAGCACTCCCACCCCTCGCCACCTTCGTGCGTTGCCTCCCCGTGCGAGTCCGATGCTCTTGGTGTAGTTTCTTCCTCCGAAACGGTGTGCAATTCACCTCCTAAACGGGAAGCGGGCAAATAGACAAACGAGCAAACACACGAAGAGCAGGTTCCTTTTTCCTCCCGGTCGTCGTCGTCGTCAACGAATATGAACCGGAGACCTCGGCAACGAAATTCAACAAGTGCCATGCCGGTCGCAGTCACTATGATGCCAACAGCCCGCTCCGCCTCGTTCACGACTCCCTCGAGTTTGTTCAGCATTCCGTTCGGGTGCGACGAAGCGACTTGCGTATCGCTAAAAAAAGAATCCTATCAGCAAACGTCGACACGAAGGTTCCGAAATCACCAGGAGGGAACAGTTCCCATAAGCTGAGAGAGAATCCATCCAACAAAATTAAGCTAATCACGCCGCCCGCATGGATATACGCGGAGGCTGTGCAGCATCCGCCGCCCCACTCAAGCCTGCCATCCCGTTACTATTTCCTTCCGTCACTCGGGTCCCCGTCCTCCAGTCGAACTGGTGCCGAGCCGTTTCGGGTAGCGGCCGACACTTCTCCGGCACTCGCAGGAGCGATGTTCATGAGGATTTGTTCCGTTGCGCGGCGAGGCCAACGGCGATAGCTATTTAGGGAATGCTCGAGGCCTTGCCCCCTTTTCCCGAGCCCGGCCATGCCTACTCCAGGAATTCTCGCGCAAATTGCCTGCCGGCCTTCGAGAAAATAGTTTCTGTCAGCGAGCGCGACTCCCATTCAAACAATCCGGTGAGGGTAGGGGGGACAAGTTTCGACGATAGGAGATTCCTTAGTTTTTGAAATGATCTTGGGCCATTCAATTATTCGTCTGCTCTCTGAAATTCGTTCAACAACATTCCGCAGAAATGGAATTCCCACCATCAGTGTTGATCTGCATCCATGTGTCTAAAGCTCCAGCGCTGCCAAGAGTTTCCTTCCAGACTTCAGACTTTAAACGACCGAAATACCTCCTCCCTGCTTGCTTCTAAGAAGCTTGGTGCGGCTGTGGATCATCGATCTGACATCTGTTGAATTCCATCACTTCGATCCCGAGAACTACGTAGTGGACGTGGCGAGCGTCTTCATGCGACGCAAACTCTCATATGGGCTCGATGCCCACCCGACCGCGCTCTACAAACACATTATGACGAAACAATTCGGCGTGAGATGCATCAAAATGCCTTCTTGGAAATGCCGAGAGAGCGAGCGTTCCGGCGCTAGCCGCCAACCACACAACCGGCGAGCCCAGCGCCGAATTGTCCGACTCACTAACGAATCGCTTGGCGTATTTTTACGTTAGAACCACGATTCAGGTCCAACGTAGCCGGTCGATAGCTACCCCGTCCGCATCACAACAAGTGCGAGTCGCGTCGAGCGACCTAGGCGAGCGTCCCGAGAGAGCCTGAGAGGCTCATGACAGCCGTCAAAGGGACGCTTTTCTATTATTCGTGCTCGAAACAGGCATCCAGTATCCCTCGAGAATTCTCTTTTCGGTCTTATTGTTCTCTCCTATTCCCCGTAGCTCTCACATCGTTCGCTTCTCAGAGAATTCCAGCGCGAGTTCTGACTCCAGATTTGGATAACCGCTATATCTTTCGGCCGAGTCGGATGCCTGACATCGCCTTACTCAGAAAGGTCATGGGAGTTCAGCAGAAGATATCATGAAGAACTTCCTGTCCCCGAAACCATTTGGAGACGAATGAAGGACGAGAATGACAAGTCTGGCAGAGGAACGAGTCCGACTCCCTGATCATTGCCCAAGTCGACGAGCGATCCCTCGAGTATCCGCGGCATGACTCGGCCCCACGGCATGCTGCGCGGCGGGAGGAAATGGTCGACGCAATCGCCTGAGCGTGCGGACTGGCGCTGTTATTGGGCTTCTCAACAAATTAGGAACTGATTCTCCCGTCGGAGAGAGGAATGGAGCATATGCAGAAGTAGAACGTGGAGCACGATAGGGGAGAGAAATATGGCAAAAACTTGCAGCGCTCTGCTCCGCGGGCTACGACTGCTCTCGAATGGCGCTCGACGGGCGCGCGTAAGAGCGAGGCAACGCGGAGAGATCAAATCATTTAATTGCAGACGCTCAGGCTATAAAAATCAACAACCACGGCTCTTAGTCCGCTTCTTCCCATCTCCTCTCGACCACTCGACCGAACTGAATCGAGGCCTCGCAGAAGTCCCGGTCGGGAACGGCTCGATTCGGGGAAAGGGGGAAACGCTGCACTGGGAGGAGGAGTCAGGGGGTGCGCCCGGACCACTGATGGGGGAGGAGGAAGAGGGGTACTTCAGTACGACGGGATGAGGGTGAACGAGGATTCGTTATGCCGGATTAGTGTCGTTCGCCGGCTCAACTTGTTCCGCGGGCAGCGAATGCGGTGAAAGTTAGCTTCCCGTGGATCGAACGTCAGACCATTGCAATGTTAATCACGATGATTATTCCAAAAATGAAGAGGATGCTTATTATGATGATCGCCAACGCGACCATCACTGCCAAGAGAACGATTCCACCCTCTTATTCCTTGGACGCACAGAGCAAACAGCGTCCCCCGTCCTAGGGACGACGTTAGCGAGTGGCCGGGGATGGGGGGTGCAGAGGAAGCTGAGCAAGCACAACTCGGGAAGAACGAGCTTGATTGTGAACAAATCTGTTAAGGCAACAACCGCACATTGTCTCCAGAATTGTCGTAGCTCGGGGCAAGGACACACGTGCCAGAGTCTCCCTCAAGGAAATAGCGTGATTACAAGCGCCGCCGGGCATTCTCCAACGATGATAATGCCGAACCTGGAAAGCATTCCTGTCGTCTCTCCGCCTTTCCCATCTCACAAGCATCGAAGCTCCCCGGCTCTCGGCCGATCTCCCGGGCTCGTCTTTGCGCAACCCGACTTTCCCTCCTAGCCTATTCTCTCGAGCGTCTCCAATATTCTGAGCCGCTGCTCGTCGGTTTCCGATTTTTTAGTTTCGATTCCGTGACAGACCGTCAGCTCGTACGATATCCTCTACCAGCTCAGCTGATCTTCCGCTCTGGAAATCTCCCGCCACTTGCTCGATCATCCTGCACTTTCTCCTCAGTCGCTCTCGCCAATGGTAATACGACGGTCGTCGCCTTCATCCCCGGGTTCTCGAATCTCGGCTCCTCTTCCAGGATCCGTTGTCTCGGCTGAGCTTCCGAGGGCCCCGATCACGTGGGGACCCTGTTTTTTTCTAAGACCCGTTTCCTTCCGTCCGGACGATGTTGTTCCTCCGACCGCTCCCGGCCTTTCGTCGCGTGTTGATAAACTATGCATGATGCATCTGAATTAATGTGTTGTAAACACAGCACATCAACAGTGGCTGTTAGTGGTTGCAGTGGTGGTCGCGGAGCCTTCCAGCACTCTGCTGTCACTGTTGTTTGTCCTGTTGCGGAAATACATAACTCACTTTTGCACCGCAAGACACAAACGCTGATTTACGCAAGTCGGCTGTGACTTTATTTGCTATTCAACAGCGAAATATCAGCGGGGCTTGCTCGATCGCCACGAAGGAGCGGCCGACGCCGCCTGCATGTTTCCGTCGAACACGCAATGAACGAAAGTCCGATGGAACAGCACGGCATGGAGATGACGGCGCCGATCGACTGACCACCTGACCGGCTCGGAGTCTTGCATAGGTGCAGAATATTGTGCGGAAGGGGAAAATGTAGCGCGGGACGCAGAAATACGCATTGGTGGCGGGCCATCCATCCGATAAGTACGTAGTCGCGACTTGCCGGATTCGAGTCGACCGAACGCGAAACTAACGACAGCGATGATGGTATCATCGCATTCGAAAATCGATAGCTCGTTCGTCGCGACGACGAGCCCCACGACCAGCTCGTAGACAGGCCGAGCGACCCGCTCTAGAGTCCGATTAAGCATCAACGATGAATTCTTCGATCGTCGAGGATCCTCGTCCGCCGTACGATTGTTTTCATCGACTCATGAACTGATTACGTGGATGACGTCCGAGGCGGACATTTTCCCGACGCTCCTCTCCTTCTATCGGAGCGCTGGTCTCCGCGCCTCGAGGCGTGATACCCGCCCATACAGAACATGGCTTGCGGAATCTCAAGCGAAAAACTCGACATGACGGAGGATGGTGATGATGAGTGACGAGCTCCGAACACGAAAAATATACGCATCAGGAAGAGGGAACGAGCCGTCACGGAATGACCGCGGAAGAAGCATCAGCTCATTCGTCGCGGGTTGACTGAGCCGTGCGAATTTATTCAGCGCCGGTGGTGCCGGAGAAGGGATGCGCGCCCGTCTCGAATTTCTCCCTCGCTCCCATTTCCACCATCATCTGTCTTCCTTCCTGATCCGTCTTCCAATCACTAATCCAGCCCAACTCACCTGATGCGCGGTCCACACATTGAGAGGATGTTCCTGGAAAGAGCGAATGGAGCTCGTTAGATATGAATGAGCGCATGTACCTCATTTCTCCCCGGGAGCCAAACACGCGAACGTCTTGACGTGTGCTCGTCCGTGATGTTGAATACGCACTGCGACCCCAGTGTCGCCCCACCGTCGGGTAATGAGAAAGGTATTGATCGATGGCATGACCGTGCATTACTCGGGAGTTTTACGCCAAATATGCATAGAACACCCTGGAAAATACGTGTACACTTTCAGCAGTGTTCAGGGTACTCATCGCACGCATCGCGAATTTCCCCATACGCGCACGCTGACGTCTTCTGAGCCGTCCTCTAATGTCCTCGGCGAATTCTCTCGAGATGGACCTGTGACACTCACGAGCTCTTCCATCTGAATGGCATTCATAGCACTGGAATATTATGGGGATAAAACGGAAAGGTCAACGCGACCGTCCGTCCGACGATGGCTGTTGCGCACGAACGTCTTGAGAGAATTGAAAATTCTCGAATTCGAGACTGGATTCGCTCGTGATATAGGTCATCGTTCACTTTCGTGTTTAGCAATCTCGTTCCGACTCGAATCGACTCAGCCCGATGCAGACGGCACACCGAGAGTGACCGGCTACGCCATACGGGACCGGGCGAGGCACGTTGGGGTAAGCTTCGAAACGTCCTTGAAACTACTGTTGGTGGACATTCTGTGAGCTGGCGAACCAAGAGCCGGGGCCATATCCTGTGCGACCCCATGGGTGTGATCGACGGAGACATAACAGCCAGGAACACTCACGGCCCGACAGAGGCCACGTTCGCTGGCGAGCAAACTTCTTTGACAGGCATAATACTCGCTTGCGAACCGAAAACTTCTTTCTTCAGTCCTCCCCGGTTGCTCGTTGCAGCAAGTCGAAGAGATTCGGATAACAGGTTGATGAGGGAAAAATTCTCCCAGCGCATCTTCCAGTGAGGGTTCGAACCAGCACACGAGCGAGGAATCGAACCGAGCTCTTTAGCAAGCGTGTAGAGGCGGCGTGGGGCGAGGGCATGAAACAACTTCCTGAATAACTCACTCTAGCGACTTCGGAATCCGAACAGGGATCTAAGTTTCGAGAGGTTTCGAAAGGTCATGGTCTAGCTCTGGAGGCACCTCGCCGACCGCTTCTCTTATTGAATTCAAGACGCACCCTCGCTTAGAATCGAGGGGATTTCTATCTGCATCACCACATTGATATCAAATTCCTCTCTGAATTACGAGAACCCTCGCAGCCGTGAATCTCATTCCGTAAAACTGCACCGATAGCAACGAATTCCGCTCCAGAAAATCGCCCTCCACGGAGAACCGAAGATCTCGGCCTCATTCATAAGTCGCCGCCGCATGAATGGCTCTTGGAAAAATCGACTCGGAATCACCGAGTTCCATCTGCCTGGGTGTCCTCGAATCTTCTCGGTGGGAAGTCGTCGCCGCTTCCGTTTCGAACATCTCCTGCCTCATGCTTGACTCTTTGCCCTCCAAACGTATTTACGTATACGAGTGAGCCCACGAATGTTCTCTGCCTGGAAATTCCGTACTCTTCTGCGTCGGCCCGAGTCGTCGTCTCGCTATGGGACACCATGCAGAACTGATGTACGAGACCCGAGGGCGTAAAAAGCGAACTTCTTCGCACCGTCGTCGCTATTGCCGCCGCTACCGTTTGCCATCATAGACGTACGTAGTCGTCAACCTCGACAAACATTTGGAAGCCTGTGTGTTTAGGCATCGCTATTTCATCTCCGGCTGCGCGTAATCAGAGCTGCCTGGAGCGCGCAGATGTTGCCCCTCGAGCGACCGTGGTCCTCCCTCCCCTTTCCTCTTAGTTCCCTTTTCTCAGGGTACAACAGCTGTAGCCGTCTTTCAAAGTCGCTGCTGCCTCCCTTCTCAATGCCGGCGCCACCACGTCGTCTACTACCCCGCTAGCGGTTACTCGGTCGGGCCGATGTGAACTTTAGTCCTCTCGGAGAGCACCTGGATGTACGTAGGCATTCATGCACGCTAGAAAGTCGAGACAGAATGCCTCGAAGCAGCCGGGTCTCGTATCCGCAGGTATTTCATATCCACCCACTCTAAACACGGTTATCCGGCAATCGGAATCGTCTTGGCGAACAAAAGCCTATAGCAACAATGACAGCATCCGATGGCGGAAATGGGACTAGGATCAGAGCAGCGGTAGTATCAGCAGAAACACAAGCAAGCAGCAATAATAATTGATCCAAGACAAGAAATGCGAACAGCTTGGCTCCGGACGTCTTACAAGCGAAGAAGATAATGGAGGAATATTGGCAGATTTCCTGATAATGAGCCGACGGGAAATTAGTTGTGAGAAACGTTCATTCAGTCGCTCCTCTGCCATATCCTCGATCTTCGCTCATCCTCTCTATCTATCAATCAATCCATCTATTTATCTGCCCGTCCGTCTCGTCGTCCGTATGGCGGTCCCGACCTCGCGCATCTTCCTCCCTCTCAATCATTATTCTCTCATCACGAGTCTCTCTCCATTTATCCCCTGGATGCTTCTCGCGCCGACTCCTATACCCTCGTCCCGTGTTCTGCAGTTTTCCCCCGAATCCCTTCTTGGCTCGAGCCGTGAAGGCTCATGATCTTGATGATCGGAAGTCTTCTGCATCGCTCGATTCGACGCTCGGAGCCCGCATAGCTCTTTCGCGGCCGACGTTCACATGATACTTTCATATCGGATTATTTCGACATTTTGATCGTCTGCTCTCTGTTTTTTTTATTCCTCCCATCGGCGATTCCCTGTGCTCCGGATGGGAGGAATGGGCTCTGTGCAACGGGGAGCGATAAGCAAGGCTAACAGGACTTGCGTAAGCAAACAACAACTTGCGCTCGATCGTTCGCTCGTCCCTCCGTTTTTCTGAACGAGAGTAGGTCCCTCATCCATTTTGCATGCCTTCGTTCGACCATCTCTCTCTCTCTCGCAGTCCAGGACCAAGTGGAACGTCCAACGTTGGTTGAGCATCTTTTTTGGCCTTGCCGATGCTGCAATTCCTTCTTGGGCGGCGAGCTGCCGGTAGTCGTTGTGCCCCGTTGCGGCGTCTGCGATGTTCTTAAATCGCAATCAGGGCCAGCAGGCTGCCCCGAGGATGGGAAATAGCGAGAGAATGGGATGGGGGCAAATGTGCGAAAGGTTCGGGAGGTCGGGGAGCTCACCGACAGGCGAACTAGACTTTGCAGAAAACATCCAAGTTCTGCGGGCGCCTCCGCGGACAGGAAAAAAAAACTTTATCTTTCGTCGGAAAAATTCTCAAAGGTGCATCAGGTGTTCTCCCGGAGGCGTTCCGAAGGGAGGTCGCGGGACGCGGATTAGTCGCGTGATCTGAGACCCTTGTTACCCGAGCGGAGCTTCGAGAACGACAACATGCCTTCGGAGAGAACATAAGCCGGGAGAAGAAATAGGCTCGCGAGGAGGTATGCCTCCCGATACCACAATAAACATATAGATAGGTAGGGCGCTCTGTTAGTTTGTTCGTTTGTTCGTTTGTTTCTTTCTTTCTTTCTTTCTTCCACGAAGGGTCGTTGCGAGCTTCGCGATGAATAATGGCCTATTGCTCACTAGCACATATAGCATTTGTATAGGCGAAGGTGCTGGCGAGGAAACGAGCCTGGTGGGAATTCCAGCACATGCTCCGCGAGGACCGCTCTTTCGAGTTGAATGACAGAGCTGTATCCTCACGCCACTGCCTAGAATCAAGTAGGGGCGAAGCCCGACAAATGTTTAGAACAAGCCTCTGAAGCTCGGATAGGTAGCTAGGTTGCTTCCAGCCACTCCGAAAAGCGTCCCGGAAAACGGCGACCGGAGCAAGCTAACAGAAGAACACAGGACATCAGCTCGCAAGGACAACAAGGAACATCTCATTATTGACAAGGCGAAGGACAACAAAAGCGAGGCTGCGAACGAGCAAATCTTTCGGTGTCATAGAACGTCACGTCTGCTGCCATATTCTAGATGGAGGCACGGAACACATTGTATGTATCGCTTTAAGACGAACCGATTCACACGATATTCTTTCTTGTCGCGGCCTTCTCTGGGCATGATTGCGTGAACGGAGTCGCCTCTTCTGCTCACTTTGGTAATGGTGCCACTAGACAGTTGGCACGTGTGATATCCAAGCCATAATCAGGTCAATCTCGGCATGCACCTCATCCGAGAAGAGTCAACTTGTTGTCCGGTTCATTTTCGTCTGCCCCTCGAGAATCACTCGAAATATCCATCGGTATTCTATCCACCGGTTCTGCTGGGCGATACGACGTCATCGATCTCAGCGAAGAGAACATTCGATGCCGTGATCGACCCAATCACAGAAATATCCTCCGGTTCCGATCTCTTGAGAATCTCGGACGAATCGTGAAAAGACTCATCGCTCGCGACCTTCATCGGACGTTCGCTTGCTCGGGACCCTCGCATCGGTCAGAAACAAGGTCGAGCAGCGGATTGCGGGCCAGCGTTCGATAATCATTAGAGATCCTCTTGCATGTTTTTTGTGCGAGCTGATGATCGCAGTTACAAATAGTAAGGAGCGGAAACGCGCACGCGAAGACAGAGTTCAAGAAAGACAAGGCCATTCGAGTCTCATTTCTTCCTCGACTGAGAAGGAACACGAAGTAGTTGAGCGCGGAATCCGCCTGAGCCCTGGCTAGCGGATCTTCCGATTTTCTACAGAAAAACCGAACTTTCGTGCTGACATTATTGTGCGAGGGAGCCGCATAATAGACCCAAATGAAGAGCACAATACAGAACAGCGGACTATCAAGGGGAGCGGAGGGGGGGGGAGGGGATGCCTGGAACGCGGGATAGGGGGGGGAGGAGCGTACTTGTGCTATCAGAAATCTCAGTTTCGCTCTGAACGAAACACCAACCGATGAAATAACAGGCCTTCCGCGTTTCGCCGTAGTCACAGTGGGAGCTAGCCCAGCCTTGCGACGTGAGCTGTGTTCGGCCGTGAGGGACATCTCATCCTCTCAGATGAGCTTGTCGTCGCGAAACATTACCCGGCGCTCCGTGGTGCAAAAAGGCGTTTTATTCTTGATCAGTCTTTATGTTTCCGTCGACCGACGTGATAACTCCTCCTCATGGACACACAGCCCTGGATCCCGTCGGCTTGTCACGAAAAATCTCCAGAGAACTTCACGTCGCGCGGATCGACCTCGGTCGGGTTCCCCGGGAGGCAAAGCAGACGATCAAACGTCATCGCGGATCCTATAGGTCCCCTACATTATTCACCGAGAGGGATTCACCGTCGACGGCGACGGTGATGAATACCTCGATCCACCGAGAAGTCCGCGGTCGATGATTCCCGCTATCGCTTGCATTCACTTGGAAGGGTCCGGGAATTCGGGAACACCTTGTGGGTTGGCGTCTTAGGGGAAAACCCGAGAGCACGAGATTCCCCTGTGGATCTCGGACACGATCGGAAGCTTCACTCGCTCCGATAGAGTTCAAATATGTGCAGGAAGTCGGGAGCCGCGGACGAGGGTGGGACCGTTCGCGAGGGGGAGAGGGGACCGAGGACCCTCAGTGCTAGCCCCGGGAGAGATCAGCCGTGACTCCGACATGTCCTATATGGTTGACACCGAAACTGTCGCTCAAGTCGAGCTCCATGAAATATTGACGAAGATCAACACTTCCGATCATTGCCGACACTGCCCAGTTCTTGAAATGACTTGCTTGACCAGGCTGGAGTCACAGCGAGAGGTGTCGTGCCGTGCACCGAGCCTCTGTATTCTGGTCCTCATCGTCGCGTCAAGCCACACGGACGCGGAAAAAAGCACAACGACGGCCGGGATCAAGGGTGGTGGGAGGGGGACTAGGTAGCGGCAGGGCGCCCGGGCTTGGGAAGGAAAACACGGGTTTAGTTGAGAGAAACGTCACTTCGTCGGCGGGGGCCGACTGCTCGAAAACCCAACAACTCATCACACCCGGAGTCTTTGGCATTCGGAGCACGTCGGCTCTATGAGCGCAGTATGTTTTTGAGAAAAACTGAAGTCTAGTCGGGTCTCCCGCCGACGGTCTCACGGCACGAAGCATACTAGTGGTCACTTCACTTGAGAACACGATGGTGAACGAAGAGAGATCGAAATCCCGGGAACAAGTCCGAACAAATTGTGCTGCCTAAGCTGGCGACTGGCGAAGGAAGAAAACGTTGGAATCGATATAGCGGACGCAGAATTTTTTTTTTCTCTAAAAAATAAAGCCTCAACCAGTGCCACTGGCACCACAGGCCGTCTGTATGAGCGCTGAACGTACGAAATGAGAAGGACGAAGAAAACGGACGCTGGAAGAACCCTCTGAGCCACAAAGACCGAACACACTCGTTTCGACTGAATTGAGAACAACCGTAAGGAACGGGTATCTGCAGGAAGTAAGAGAAATTTATCTGTCGGCTGACTTTTTGTGGCTTTCTGCCGAACTATAACTCACAAACAGTCGAGTCACTTTGACACATAAGCGGACTGGTGTCCGCCCGCCCGCCCGCCGTTCGCCCTCCGATGAAGTAGCGGCTAGAAATTTATGGTGCTCTTAGGAGTGACGTAGTGCCGCGTGTTAATGTCCGTTTGTTCTAACGGAATCATCTCAGAACTGAATGCGCTGCATACGAGGCCAGCTACTGCAATCGTTCTTATTTGTACGAATACGATAATTTATAGTCCAACGACTGCTCTCTCGGCTTATTTGTATTGCATACAAGCACGGACAAATCTCGCTACGCGTACGCACACGGTCAGTGTCCGACTGACTCGATTAATAACAATGATCTGCAACAGTGATCACGGCCGCGTCACGTGTCGATGGCATCAGCTCGAACGGAAATCAGAGGAATCAAATCTTGAGAACAGCTATTTGCATATGTGATTATCATCGACTTCGCACGTGCCGGTCATTTTCACGCGTGCGCTGATTCATCGGCGGCGATCGGCGGAAGATGGGACTCCCACGTTTTTCCTCCCCGATTCCGTTGGAGTACGCCCCGGACGGCGAATTTCCTAAGCCGCAATCGAGGATCCGCGGTGTGTATTTAGGTACACGAGGTTCGGGCGAGAAAAGTTACGTCGCCACGCCACGGAACTGGAGAAGTTCACGGTAACATCGAGCCGATTCGGGTCGGCCCTTGACCGACCCGGAATTATTACGATGCTCCATTCGAGGATTCTATTCTTAGGCTTCCGCGCCCGGAAGAGAATACTCCGTGGATCAGACAAGAACCGATTTACATATTGTTGTGGATGCAGTCGATATCGCTCCTTCCGGCTCGAATTCTCCGGCTGAAGACTCCATCCGAAGCGCTGATCAATATGAATCCCATCGCCTTTCGATTCCGCCGTAAACTGCAATTCATTTGTACCTACATCGGCATACACGGAATTCTCAGCGCTTCACGAAATCCGTCCGCCCCGTCGGAATGAACTGGCAGCACGCTCTATGCTAACTTGCAGGAACGGGTATACCAAGTCAGGGCGCTCTGTGACAATCATTTGATGGATTATTATTATTCATCGACTAAGGCCTCAACTCAACTTTCTGTTCCTCAGAGTTTTCGTGACATATGTATTTGTTCGCAGTCGATCCCCCGAAATTCCGATGGCCGCGAGGGAGCGCGATGCATCCAAAAACACGCATAGCAGCGTAGCGAGTTCCGGTCGCGAGGCCTATCTCCACAGCATTTTCAGGGTAATAGAAAATCATGTATCCCCCGATATGAGAGCGAGAGCCGAACATGAGGGTCTTAGAATGACGAGTGGAACATATCAGCAGAATTCGTTATTGTTGCAGCGGTGATCATCCTCACGCTATTCTGCGGCGGGCAACAAATGGGCAGGTCGGCGCGAAAGTCACCTCCTCTGCTTCGTTCGACTGTGTACGGTAAGCGTCGAGGCACCCGCGGACGCTTCTCTCTCCTCTTGCGCAATTATACGCTGTAGCGGCGCATTGTGATTGACAGAACGTAGTTGTGGGAGTCTTTAATTCCTTTGTGTTATGGGTCGAGAGGTCGAAGCTCTCTTGAGCCCAATCGCCGTTCGTACAGATAATGCGCGAAGCCGTCTCGTTGGAGGAACGACGACGCGCCTTCTGACAAACTGGGCAGCGCCCAACGATCGGAGTAAACGTAGTTATCAACTCGAGCTGTGATTACCGCCAAAGAAGAAGACGCAGAGAAACCGCTACGAAAGCCAAAGCTCAAGCTTCGTCAAACGACGATGTATGGAGCCAAAGCTAAGAGGAGGCTTCACAGAGATTCGAAACATCAGTTTAAGGATCCCGCTCGGCGTGCGAACAGACCCTGTGGGTAGGAATCAGCGGACAGCGAAGTCCTGCCGGGTGGAATTAACTTCCTTCGAAGTATACAGCATTCTCTGAACGTTGAAGCGGCTGGCTTCTGTTTATTGCATGCCGGCTGGTGACCTCGGACCTCGAATACGGAACAAATCGAGGTCTGCTTTGTCGCAATAAAGCTGAACCGAGACAGACGAAAGGAAAGAACTGATATTCGGACGTCACATGCGAGGGCTGTTTTTCGCAATACTATGTCATGGAGGTTGCTTTGCAAAGCATCGCAAGCAATGTGGTTGCAGCAAGTCTGTGTCAAAAATCGCCCGAATGATCGAGTGCGTAGTACGTTCGGTGCCATGTTTTTGAAACGTGCATCCTAAAGAAACGCTATTTCCCTTTTCGGACTTCGGTCCAAAAATAGACGCCGGCGTCGCCGAAGCAGAAGCTTTCTGATTCGGATCGGGTGATCTGTCGATTATGCAGATGTGGCCATGGATAGAAGCGTAAAACCGACACGATGTGAATCACGATCACATTCGAGACAACGGCTCCGCTCTCCATGAATCGTCTTTCGAGAAGTCGATACGTACTTTCCGAGATTTCCCCTCGCGGAATCGGTGCCGGGAATTCACCCGAATCAAGGAGAGCGAGCCCGTGATCGGCGATCCCTGATGGGGAGCTATGAGCCCTCGGATGGACCGTGCAGAAGACGTAGCTTGCCGATCTCCGGCGACGCATTTTTTGGGGCACTTAGAGTTCTGCTTCAGTTTCGCCACTGAAGTTTCTGTTTTCAGATAGGGTAATCCAACACAACTCGACTCGAAGAGGCGCCGCCCTTGAAATTGCCCGGAGAACGGCTAGCGTGGGAGAGAGCGTCGGATCGCGACGAGAGAGGGAGAGATCCGATGTGACGGAACAAGCCACGGAAAAACTTATGGACTACAGAAGCGAGAGAAGCCCAAAGCGCTCAGATTATCGGATAGTCGTCGAGAGATCATCGGCCGCGCTCGCGAGATTATCGATTCGAGTAAGCCATGTGATTCTATGCTGACGTACTTAGATACATATGTGACGCCTCGGGGAGATCTTCTTAGAATATGCATTCTCACACAGAGCAAGTGATGTCGTTCCGTGGTCTAGTATGGTTTGTGGTCGAGCGCTTCCCCGAGTCACATCTGATAATAATTCTCGCGCGGAGAAACGCCGTTCAATATTCCGAATCCGAAAGTGTACCATAAAACGTCTGCCTCAAATACGGAACCAAGTTAGGCCCTCCTCCCGATCGGTCCCGGCGAAAGAACCAGATTCATCGAGGGAAAACTCTCAGCTGCCTGATTCGCACTCGAACCTCCGGGCGGGCAAAGAATAAGCCTCAAGGACACGAGAAAAGGGTCTGATGTCAAGCGAAATGTCGTACGATCGGGATACTAGGCTTCGGATCGAGGAGACCACGCGACTGCTGTGTGGTCGAGTGGCTCGTCGTCGGTCGCTCTGTGTCTTCCTACGTCCAGCCGTTCGTTTCTTGGATGCGCTCTGTGCCCGAGGCGGCAGCTATATTGAACGGGAAAGCGCCGCACCCCGTCTTTCGTTTCCATGTCCCGAAATGGCGTGAAGCAGCAAGGATTGTCATGGCAAGATACATGTATGAACATGAGGTCGAATCTAGACTTTCGACTCGGTCTCAATCCATCCAGTCCACCCCGATGAGCCCCTATCAAATAATCTTCGTCGAGGACTAGATACGCTCTCGAGGCTTCAGCCGTTGACGTCGAGAAATCTCCAGCCGGGGCTGGAGAATTGTGAACCATTGAAATCAAGGCCAAGAACCTTGAAATATAAGGGCAATGCTACCAATGGATTCTTCAGCTTGTAAAGCTCTCAGCCTAAGGACTTTGCTATGTACAATCGTTCCGGACCGAGAGGGCCTACGGACATCCAGGTGGGCAGCAAAAGAGGACCGACAGAGAGAGAGCGGATATTAGAAATATCTTGCCTCGAGCGATCTGTGCTTCAAACAAACCGTGCGGGTCGTCCGGCGAACTCGGTCGTCTATTCGAAGCTCGTCCGCTCAGCAAACCAGCTCTCTTCCGAAAGTCCACAAGGATCCGGATTCGCCGCCCTTGAGGAGTTGTCGCTGTTCATATCAGACCGAGCAACGGAAAGATTTCAAAGTTTCAGTGGAAAACAAATAATGCTCGTGGAGAAGACTTGGGACGCTCCCCTTTACGAAGGGCTGGAGCTCAAGGGTCCAATAGCGGAACACTCACTGACTGAGCGCTCCAAGCAGGTCCCGTCGGGATCCCGCCACGAGACTCGCCGAGGAATCTGGGAATTTCGCGGTGTTCGCCAACTTCCGTGAGCGCTCCGTCACAGAACCGATGAAACCTCAGGAGAGGCGGCGGGCGGAAGGGGTTGAGCAATCCAGGAATGATTCCCTCCTAGCCCGACCTTGGGAATGTCCTTGAGATCTCTAGAATGTATTCGCTTTCCTCCTGGAGATCGTGCGAAATCCCGAATAGCATCCCTTTGAAATACCAAGCACTCAGAGAGTTCCGACCCCCTCTGTTCGGGCGCGTGGAATCTGCTCTCGATGAACTTTTTTCATCCCCCCTTTCCCCCGACATTCGTCTGCTGTCGAACGTCGGAACGGAAGAAGCCTGGGATTTAGGGAGAAACCGCGGGGATCCAGCAGCGACGAAGGAAACGAACTTCGGAAAATCCAGGCAACTTCTCGCAGGGTTTTTCCCCTTTCCATCACACTCGAAAGTCATGGACGGCTGACGGCAGCACGCTGACTAGTGCGTTGTTTCCGTCGGCACTGTTAACAGCGGTGGTGCTCCTAATCCCCAATTACTCGGAATTCCGAGAGCGCTTCGATCGCCTGAGAGAGTCAGCGATGCGCGGGCCTGCATGGCGGCACCAGGAGGCTAGCTGTGGTACCGGTACAGCGAAAAACCGGAAGAAACCGGTTAGAGTTCAAACGTGAGACGGGTGAGCTCGGTCCGGCTCGGGGGCGAACTTCCGATTCCGCTGTGGGATCGGAGGGTCGAGTAAAGAAATGTTTTCCGACGTCGTATCCGGACGATGCGTCCGTGCCTGCGCGATCGCGGTAGCGGAGGATTACGAATCCGCCATCGAGTGCTATGTCAAACAGAATGTCGAAACAAGCTCTTTCGGGCAAGCTTCCTGGACGACCTGTGTACTACATATAATACTTTCTGCATCAGCCCCGCGGTCCGCCGTCCACGGTGCGAGCGAGCAGCCGGCTAGTTTCGGTCTTCAAGTCAAAAATTGCTTCGACGTGATCATATTTTCAATGACGACTATCTCTTTTTCCGCTGCTGCTGCTGCGGTTTCAAGCCCGTTCTATTCCCTCCTCGTCCTCTTCCGCCACGCTGTTTAGATTCCTTTTCTGGGCTTCACCCAACCCCGGGCTTCGACCCCCATCACAAACTCTTTCCGAATGTGCAGGAGCCCGTCTATCTCTGGAAAATATCCGTACCGGGCTAGATATAAAATTGCGGGACTGAGCTATTCGAGACCAACGACCAGAGCTCACCATGGCGTGTTCACGCTCACACACGCACGCGACTGACACCGAGTATAACATATAACGCAAGCCCTCCCGCCCGCCGGCACGCTCACACAAAAGATACAGTGGCCGTACCGTCCGTCATTCTTCTGGCGAGGCACGCGTGTCGGTTCGTCTCTGCGTGTTTGTTCGAGTTGACAATACCTGTCCGGGCAGGGGGTGAAACCCTCTCTCCACACACACACTCGCGGCATCGGTCGTCCGCTATGCCAGGGCCGGTCCAGAGTCCATCGAGCTCTGTCACACGGAATGAGAAACACGGCGGAAGGAGACGCCAAGTGGAGGGACGGACGGGCGGACAGACAGACACAAAAAGCAGAAAAGGAATGAAGTGGAGTGGGAAAGCAAGTGAACGCGCCGTCATACGTGACACGCACGCCTCATAAAGCTCAGTCACGTTAAACAAGCTCGTTGCTTGCTTGAGGTCAGAGAACAAACGGCTCTCGACGGCAGTCGGACGACAGACACACTGACAAAGAAAGAGACTGGAGGACATCTCGCACACGACCGTCGGGACAGACACTCGAACGAGGAGGGAAATTCCCATTCGGGAAGACTCGGGAGAAGTCTGGCCGTCAGTCGGCAGAGCCGAATACGGATGGCTATCCAACCCGCATCAATAGTGATTGTCCCGAGCTAAGCTCGGCAGTTTTCTGGGGCCACGTCGAGCGATCACCGAGTCATCCGGCTTGCCAGACCGACGTTTCTGACGCGTCGAGAGAAGCTGCTGGAGACCGCACGTCACTTATAATTTGGAGGCTTTGTTCTCTACTGCACGTGAGAGTGAGCCCGGGCGATGCCATCTTTGTGTAGGCTCGAGCTCTTGCCCGCTTTGTAGCGTCTTGATTCATCCAGGATCTCTGACAGAGGCGGCGGCTGCCGCCACTGCACCGTCGTTGTCACCATCAAGCTATGCGGCAGTAGGAACGGTAGCAGCAGGCTCACTTTGTTCGTTTCGGCTCGTCCTTTGTCTCGGGAGGTGACCTTCGTGTTGTTTCCTTGTCTGGCTCCCCTTTTGCCACCACCTCCCAGCTGCACCCCCTCCCCCCACCCCGCTCCTCGCGTCCCCCGACCCGCAGGCAGCCAGCAACACAAACCCGCATACAAACACACGAATTCTGGCCGCTAAGGAATTGTGCCTGCGTCCCCTAATCATCGACCTTGTTCGCCGAGCGCTCTGACTGCCGATTGCTATTCGTTAGCAATGGCAAGGCAATGGCAACCGCGGTGCAACCTGCAGGGGAAGCGAGCGGCCGGACAACAACGGAACAAGCCGGAGGAGGACAAAACGAAATAATAATGGTCATCTCGATAAGATACTGCACAAGCAACAACCACGACGGTGACGCCGAAGGAGACAAAGGAACGAAGAAGGAGACCACGTTTTACGGCACCGGCTACCCAAAGTGGTGAGGGCGGCGTGAAGGTCTGGTAGCAGCAGCAGCGGCGGCGGTGTAGGTCCCCGAATTCTGTCGCGGCCTCTTCCGATCGGGAGACTCGAGAGGAATTCAGTGGCTGAGGTCGAGAGGAGGCTCGAAAAATGCAGATGGAATGCGAGAGCTGTGTCTCGAAAGAAGATTGACTGACTGAGAGATGCAACAATAATCATACTCAGGTGAATGCATATGCAGTTTCCATTCAGGAGCGGTGTGAGCTGCCGGCATGCGTTCAGAAGCGATGTTTCTACATGGCTGGCGTCGAGAGAGACGAGAGAAGAAAAACCTTTGAGAGCTGCCGCGAACTCCTCCCGCAGGCACTGGAGACCGGCGAGGCGATCCCACTGAGGCGAACGCCGACGCTCGCGGGAGCTTGAGTTCTGAGAGCCGCCACGGAAAAGCCGAGCCTGCCAGAGGGTAGGCTTGGCGCGGTAGGAAGAAGACGGGGAGGAAAAAAATACGTGGATAAGCCGGAGCGAACCGTCAAAGGTTGCTCGTAATTGACTGGCTGGCTGCTCCGCGAGCGAGCTGCAGAGCCGGCTACCGCTGCTGCATATAGCGATTGCAGGATCCGTCGGGCTAAAGCTTTTGCGAACAAACTACATTCTTTCTACTTCCGTTGCCTTTCCCAGGCACCGTAATAGGGGGTAGCTCATGCTGATGGCTGAGGATGGGCATCGGGAGCCACACGGCACGCTACGTAGGATGCACCGTCATACAGCTTCGCCTCATCTCGTACTGTGAGACGAGATCGCCGCTTTTCCGGAGCTCTCCTACAGTCTCCGGGACGCGCTCGCGACGACCGCGACGGTGCAGACTTTCGGTCGCGGTTCCTCCGGAGGGAAACCCCTTCCCCCCCCCTACGGCGAACCGCTCAATAGCGTCCAGTGTCATTCGGGCTTTGAGAGGAATAGGATGCGTCCTTCGTATCGATGCATTGTCGTAGAGGAGAACCCGATTCGACCTAATCCAAGAAATGTGGCGCAGCGGATAGAATTCATCTGCCTTTAGACGGCAGTCCGAGCAATTGCTTTTCATGCTTTGGGATGCGCACGCCTGGGACGTTTCTCTTCGAATGAGGATAGGTAGGATCGATGTGAGTCTCCGTAGCGCTCACAAAGTTATCTTGTTGAATAATGTACGTTCGCTGCATACAGAGACTCGTCGATCCAGAGTGTGTTGTTCAAACCGATTCAATGTTCCATCCCGTCTGATGCGTTCATCATTCGATGAGCTTAAGATGATCGTAGGAGGATCTCACGATGGCGTACCCTAACCAATGATTCTTTTCTGTGCTCCTACATTTCTGCGAGCACGTAGTCATCAGAAAGACTCGGTGAATGAGAAGAATGCCCGAGAAGGACTGCGGGATGTTCCGCTAGGTCTCCATTGCTCCGAACAGGAGAGCGTTCCCTCTGGAGCGTCGACCGGAACCAATCGGATGCTTTTTCTCCAAAGCAACCTTCGATGGGAAAGACTTCAGCCAATCGAAATGAGAATGGCGAAACTTCGGAATGGGCTGGCCTCCGAAACAATAGCTTGCCGGCAAACAGACCGATTTGAAAGCGTCTCGACTCGGGCTCCAACCTATTTTCCGCATTTTACGGCTTGGACGAAGTTCCCCGTAGTCTCGTAGCCTACGAGCGAAATATGTGTTTCGAGCCTGGTATTTAGAATCCAAGTAAGGAGGTTCGGAAGCGAGATCGGATATATCCGATCCAGCGGCTAGGTAGCTAAGTAAATTCGTAAGCGGTAGGGGAAACATCATCTTCATTTCGACTCTGCATCAATCGGTTCCCGATCCCGGGACTATTTCTGATGTCACAGGATTCCCATCAACCCACCCCCGCATGTATCCATCTCCGACTTCAAAAGACCCTCGTGACGGCAGGATATTCCCAATTGAATTGGATCATTGGCTGCCCTAGTAGTCCCTCTCGGCCGTGCGGGTGAGTGTGCCCGAGGATCCTACTCCAACTCGATTTCGGAATCGGATTTCTCTTGCTCAGGGTCCGGAAATCTTCGCAGGATCGATTCCACGGGAAGCCTTTGTAGCCGGCCTCATTTTCACTCTGGCACACGGAAAACAGAGCTACGTATCATGATCAGCGTTCGAGCCAGTCGCATGTAATTAGAGCGAAGGAGGAATAGGAAGTTCTCCCATCCCGCTACCTGTGAGAGTAGGAGAAGGAAATCCCTAATTCTAGTCACACCATTTGGCCTGGCGGATCGCTGAACAGGCTCGATCATGGCGGAATTCGCCATGATCGAACCTGTTCGGAACGAATGGAGCTGCCGGCTAACAGGCACCGCACAGGCTCGGGTCGGGACAGGCGGTCGGTCGGTCGGCCGAAGGGGCTGAGGTTCTGTCACGCGAGCCTTCCTCCGGCGAGCGCCGTGCGGGAATAGGACTTACGCGATATATCAATCTGTCCATCACTGTCCCGTTGTTCCCTTATTAGCTGCAATACCCACAGTTCCCCTCACGAGCAGCGGCTCGTGTTGGCCGCTCATTCCGCCGCACGTCGCGATGCTCGTACCACTAGCCGGACCGATTTCAGTAGGCAGACAGGCTGGCCGAACGACCAGTCGGTCGGTAAGTTAGTCGGCCAGCCGGCCAGCTGGCTCAGGAGCATAATCAATATATTAGCAACGAATAATGGTGAGAACGGAGCTGCTAGGAGAGTTTTTCCTACCGATGTCTGTCCCGTCCTCTAATCAGGGTGAGGAGATATTTTTCTGCTGTTCCTCATCTCTCCCCATGATGCGGCAGCGAATCTCGTGAGAGGCAAGACTGCCTTGTGACGTCCACGGTCAGCTACACATAAAACCTTATGTGGAGGTGCCGATGTATGGGCTGAAGCTTTTTATTTTCGCTCAAAAGCTCTCCATGCCGAAGTTTGCCCGTTCACCTGCACCCATTCGAGGAAAGAAGAGAGGTAATGGCTCAGAATCAATCGATAGATCGATTGGTTGTTAGAGAGCCGGACGGCGGAAGCGGCTCCCTCGCAGGAATGGGGTAGAGGCATTTTTCAATTTCGAGCCCGACGGACGGCTTCACTTCACAACTAATTCTGCACCTGGCGTCCTCCGTTTTCGTCGCTTTTTCCTCTTTCACTTTCCCCGTTTCTCTCATCTCCCCCCTCTCGAGGCCTCCTCGAAAGTCTGCACGACTGCGATGGCGGAACATGATATCGAGGCAAGGGATAGGTTTCCGTAGATTAGGTGGCGTTCACGGATAATCGAAAAACCCGAACCAACAAACCTCGGGATGGATTTCCACCACCATCTCGACGACTGACAGTCGTGCCGGTACCGGTGGAAACAGCGTAAGATACGTTACCGGCGGGTAGGCAGGCAGGAATGGCAGGCAGGAACGGCAGAAGATAGAAGCAGGAGCAGCTAAGGGAGAGGAACCAAGAGCGAAGGGAGTTGTACCGAGTTTCAATATTCAAATTGAACGGCGAATCGATATTGCCCCCTCTCACTCAGCTGGAACAAGGCGGACGTGGACATCTCGGTCGAGAGTTGCTTTTGCCGGTGGCCATCATGAATAAATGAATCGATGGACGGGGAGGAAACCGATCAGGAGCCCACACGGTACTCGCAGCAAGCCTGATGAATGCATAGACGGACTCAGATCGCAAGGGATATGATTACGGGAGATTTCATTTCCGATCGAGTCGGTGGATCCCTTCCGATTTCTTGCGAGAGAATCGAGGCGCGTTCGCGGAGGGAAGACGTGGGCACCGGCCGCAGCGAAGTGACAGTTCTACCGCCGGCCGATTGGAGGAGGCTCCGGCATTGTATCGCAGCTTCGGATTGGTAGTGCGCCCGTCGAGGGTCTCGTCGATAACTCGAAGAAAACGCGGGGGAGCTGTCGATTCGTCCGAAGAGGAAAAAACTTGATTCTACCTTCTCGACTCGTTCCTTCCTCCGTTGCTTGCTAGCTCCTCTAACGGACCGTTTAAAATTTATGGAGACAGGACTTTAGAGGCGCAAAGCCGAGGGACAGTTTTATGTTACGGCGGCTGCTGCAGCAGCGACGTCGGCAGCCATTGAGATTCAATTACTCGGGGTGGACACCCGCCAGTCAGCGTCGGAGGAGTCGCCGAACGCCCCGCGCGCCGGCCGAACGGGGGCAAGGAACACTTCGGGCCAAACTCAGCTGTGGTCCCGTCCTCGGAAGGAGAATTCCCCGCCCGCGAATCTTCCGAGAGAGAAAGTGAAGCCGATTGTCGAACTGAATTCAAATTCAGCGATTATTCAGTTTCGCAAGATTCGCTTCGTTGGATTGTCGGCACGGGGGCGCTTTGCAAAAAGTTGCCCTCCGTTCCCTCCTCTGTCTTCTGCTGTCGTCGGTCGCTCCACGCGGCTTCGGTGTAAACCGGGATCACTGTGAATATCGGTTCCGAGCCCAGGTCTTCATTTCTCCGATGAGCGATACCATGCAATCGTCACGGATCGATACTCGAGCGATAGTTTCGTCGTATCGCACCTTCAACACGTTATCCGGTCATGTCGAATCCGGGGATCGAGGGAAGTTTCGGCATCATGAATCCTATGCAGCTGCTTTGCGCTGTTTTTCCAGACTGATGATCTCTGACTAAGTGTAGGAACAGGCCAACGTATCGCGAGATCTGCACCCGGCCGACAGGTGCCACCGGATGCAGAATTTCGAGCGAGCGAGTGAGGAAGAGGTTTAGGAAGATGAGGGACTATGATGAATAATTTCCAGAGTTTCCGACCTTCGCTACGTTCAATCTTCTTCTCTTTTTTCCAGAGAAAATGAGCTGCGGAACTCATTCACGGGCCTCCTCGGAAACGTTCCCGCACGGCGTTCCACAGAGAGGGATCCTCGCGGGTAGTCGCGCGGGCGGTGAGCGACGACCAGTGATCTCGAGCACACTGCGTGGGTACATTAGAATAAGAGACACTCCACGACGGGAAAACAGGTAGGGAACTTCGAACTATCGCGTCCATTGTTTACATGCATGGACATGGCGCCCTCTGGCGAACAACGAGTTCGGTCGGCTACGTGCGAGCGTGTTCACAAAAGATCTTGTTCAGCTCCCCGATTCACATTTACCACAGATTCCGGCTAGACGTACGAGCTGGAGTCCAGATCGCCGTCGTCGTTTGGGACAGGCTACATCCGATGGGGCAGCGGTGCTTGTTGGGAAGTTGTGGTCGGTCGCCTATTCGATGCAGACCACCCAAAATCCGACAACACAACAGCCAAGCACGGGCAAGGTACAGGCTGACCGTTCCGCGGAGGTCCCAGCGACGCCGAAAGCTCTATCCCCGCGAACGTTGACGACATCGTGCTTCTTGACCGGAGCAGCGAGGAGACCGCTGGTTGACCTGCGTGGCGTCGTCGTGGACCGTGATGGATCGTCTTTAATGTGTCCCCTATCGCTCTGCGGGCTAAAGCCTTGACAACGCTGGATGCGGTGGAGCACATCCGCTAAGCGAGGAGGCAACGGCACAAAAAGGACCGATCGGGACGCCTCCTGCCACCTCTCGAATCGTTGACGATCAATTTTCTTGTAAGAGAGATTTTGACCTCGAAGAGTCGTCCTCCTCTCTCTCTCTCAATTCGCCTTCAGTCCGCGCCTCGATCCGTCGACTCCAGCGCGAAAGAAGGTGACGACGGGCAACTTCCCAGACACTTATTACAAAACGTTCCCTCTTCCGACAACACCGACAGCAACAACGGGAACCACCTTCAACGTCCCGAGACAGTCTCGACGCTCGGGTCGCGAGATTATCTCCCGTGGACGATGTCAACCTCGAACCTAAACGGTCTGCTGCTGCGCCTGCGGTAGAGGGAAAGGAGAAAGCTACGGCGGACGAGAAAAGACCGAGCCGCAGAATCTAGCCGCCAGTGCTCAGTTGGCTTACCGTGGTAGTGGTCGGAAGCCGCCATGATGAGCGATGTCGATGGTGTTTTTCCTCCTGGAAGAAACAAAAGCACAACATTATTTCTCTTCCCATGATTCAATATTGACATCTTCATCGAGTCTAATGAGTAAAGTCTCGTTCCGTGGCTTCCATAGTCGGAACGGCCAAACAACGACAGGCATCAGCTAGAATATCTTGCCCCTATGATGCAAGATGCTAATTCTCATTTTCCTTCATCGCAGCCCTCTCGCTGCCCATTCTCCCACCCACAGGTATTGTGTTTTGGCAGAGATGACGTCAGAGATGACGTTTTCTCCGCGAGAAGCCTCCCGACGTGGCGGTAGACAGGTCCCCCCTCCCCGAAGACCCCAGCGTATGTATCGGCTGCTGTCCTCCTCATCAGATCTTCAATTCAACCGAGTGACAGTCCGAGGTGGGCCCTCCTGTCTCGGGGCATATCTCAGACCAGCCCCGATCCACAGGTCGGACGATCGGGCCGAGAAGAAGAAGAGATACATTGTCGCTCTGGGCGCGGTACGGGTATTAAATTATCGGGCTCCGTCATGGTTTTGCTCGAGATTTCAATCCAGCCGTCGGTCGAGGAAAACGAAACGAAAGATATCCGATATCTTGCAGGCTTGTCGGATTAGGTTATTAAGTCGCATGCCTTATCCGAACGTGACGCCACTAGCAATCGGCTCCCAGATCCCTTCTCGCTAACTTGCCGAACGACTGGTGGGGAGGCAATCGAACACTGGCTCGAGGCGGGTTTGCCGAGGAAAAGGTGCGGGCCGACAGTCTGGTCTGCCTGGTCCCCGGGTAGCGCCGGCGTGCTGTCGGGTCCGGCACGGCGTGACACCCCCTACATCAAAGGCAAAAAGGATTCGACCGAGCTCGCCGCGTACCGAGAATACTTGCAGCCGGTGCGGGGTCGCTACGACTTTCCGCAGGGATGGAATACATTAATTTTGATAGATTGCGTACCAATGACGGACTTCTTCGGTGAAGGATCACCTGACCATAATACCTGATCGCAGTACGCCTTCGCCGACGCCCCAACGAGATGGAGTCTGGCATCTCGACTCCTCGCCTGCGACGTATTTCCGAGTTTGAGGCCAAGCCTAGCCAGTGGGCTCTCGAGAGCTCGAAATTCGACGCGGGCGGCGGGGGAAGGACTGACCACGATCTCCATTACGATCGGCGTCCTCACAAGATTGATACCCCCGACTGCTGTGTATTGTGTTCTGAAAGTCTGAGGATTGGTGGATTCGGAACCCGATTGAGATTCCAACCTTGGCTCCGAAGGAACTTGATTGAGACATCAAGACTAGCCAATTATCACTGACACGAGGCCACGAAGCATGGCTCCGCTTGTCTTCTCGTTAAAATCTGCGTTCCCTTCGTGGAGCTCATCGGTCGCCGCAAAAGATCGTAAGTCCTCGGGCTGCGCATCAAGAGTAAATCCCTGCTCAGGTTAGGTGGGTTCCCGCAAACCAATCACAACGTCTGCCCGTGACGCTCAGGACTCTCGGATCTCGGCTGCGCCAGAGACGAATAACAAAAACCTTATGTTGTGGTTCAGACTCCGTCCGGCTCTTTTTATGCTAGGCTCCTCAATCAGTGGAAAGGTACCGACCATGGCCCCAGGCGAGACTCTGATGCTAGTCAAAGAGGAAGCCCGACAAAACCTTGTTTGGCCGCACCCTTGCTTGCGACCTACGTTGAAGATCTCGTGTAGTGCAAGATTCGGACTCCCGGGAGATTTCCCGCTCCACGGTCGAAGCCTGTCCGTCAGATCTCACGAAGAGCTGCGGGCCCTTCGAAGGAATTGACTGAGGGAATGAGGAGCCGAGTGGGTCAACGAAAACTTCTTCGTGTGATTGCGACCGCCTAGCCGTATCTTGGACGGATGATGATTCGATGGGAGAGCAACTGCCCGAAATTCTCTTGAAAGAAAGCGCTTCCCCCTATAATTAAGTTGGACGCCTCTTTACGAATGGTGTTGGAGCTCTCGTCGAATATCCTTCTCGCTCAGCGCTCGTTCTTTCCATGGACACGATGTGTATGTATTTAAGAGCCGCCCTTGATGCGGCTTCCCTCGTCTCCGCTCCCGCAGCCGACGGAAAGACTAACGGACGACAAGATACTGAAATCTGTTGTCGTACCTCGTAATGAGCCTTTGAGACGCTTCATTAAAAGCGATGATGGCCTCTTACCGCCCGCCCGTCCGCTCGGTCTGTCTCCGACTCGGTCGGCCCGCTAAACTCTGAGCACAGTAATTCCATCAGGCTGCATCAAAGGAGGGAAACGGACTCCCGCGTCGGACCGCAACTCGTCGACTGCGATTCCCGGTCTGTTAGTGTGCATGCATGGATCGTCAGATGTACTTTCATTCGCTTTCCGGTCTCATCCGGCGGATTTCGCTATCGTCGAATCCGAACAGATCACGATCGGGCGCCCGCTCGATACGTTTCCTGAGGGAAAAATTTGGAGACGTCTATTCAAAGCTCCACGTGCTTTCTACCGAGGAGACGCCCTGAGCCTCTCCCATCTCGCGAGGTATTTCTGCACTCAGCCAGAACATGTCTATACCATGCTGCACGTAGGCGCATACAAAACTTCGAAGATGAGCCGATTCTATGTCTTTCTGGATGGGATTCGGGAGAGACTTCCCAGCTGGCGGCGGGAAGTTCTTCGGAGTTTTGCGACGTAGACTCTGTACTCGGTAGACTTTTCGAGAGATGGAATCTGCCTGGAGATGCTCCGCAGATTGCAAACTGCTGCTAGGCTCGTGCAGTCTCCATCCGACCACATAGATACGAACGGGAAAAACCTAAAAACCGAATTTTTATACTCATCCCAGTCGCCGCTGTCATCTTCCTTACTTGCTGGAGCGACGGAAGCTATTACCGCTGCTGGAACTACGCTCACGTTCGTACATACTGCTTATGGCGGAGCAGTGTGCGGCGCGGCTCCTCTCCGTGCCTGGTGGAGCAGATTCTCGGCGAGATACCTCAATGTGGAGAACTCACATCGTGAGCTGTCTTGTATCTCTGGTCCCAGCCCAGATTCCGGTCAGAATGCGTCGTACAGCTTTATCGGAAAGTTTCAAATTCGGGGGACAAGGGGTGCGAGAGGGGGAAGAGGCGAGTGGGATGATGCTTCAGTTCGGATGAGGATCGCTTGCTATCCAGCCATCCCGTTGCGGAAATGAGCGGAATATTCAGCTTCCTCCTCGAGTCAGTCATCCTATCTCGAGCGAACACAACAGGCCACGGCAATGTACCGCTGATTGAGCGTTTAGAGCTCTCGACAGTATCGCACAGGTCCCATTCGAAGGACATTCACAGGATTGTTTCTTCCGCTACCATGTACTCTTTTTAGTCGAGCTTCCCGTTTTTTTCGCTCCGATTTCTTCAGCTTCTCTGCCGTCCTCCGCCTCTCTAAACGTCGACTTCTGATGAAGCGCACGCGCCGTCTCGAATCGAAAATCTGCATTTATTCCTAAGGACGACTCCTTCCCTCCTCACCCTTCTCCGGAGACGACGTCGGGGGACACATCGATGTGGAATTGACGCCAGAATAAGTTTTCTCCCTCGTCTCGCGCCCTTTCCGTTAGGGGCGCGGATGAGCGGGCGGGTCGAGCTTGCAGCACTCACCACTTTTTCCGTTCCGTCTTACTCTCCTAGCTCTTCTGACGGTTCTTCAAGCTCTCTCGGAGATCTCTCCGACTCGTGTGCACATCAAACATCGCATTCTCATCTGAAATTCTTCTTGCTCGGTCTGTCGCTCTAACGGTTGGTTTGTCTCGAATTCAATGTCAGATTCTCCTTTCCTGTCTCCTCAGTCGGGACGACGGTCGATCTCGAATGCGGTATTCCGTCGAGGTTTCTCTCGTCTCCGTCCCTTCATCCTCGGATTCCACGCTTTTTTTCATCCAAACTTATCTTAGTCCGACATGGCTCAACCGAGGATTGCTCCGACAGAAGCGAGCGGGGTGAGAAACGGATCGAATAAGATGGACAGTTCTTCTCGACGTGATTTCTGTCTTTTTCCCTCTTCCTCCTCGAACTATGTGTTCTAAGGTCGGCCGCTCCAGAAGCCGGAGTGTCCGTCAAAACTCCGCGGCGTCAAACACCGAGAAGTGTCGCTTTTTCCTTCATTGTCTAGTGCCCTTCTGCTTCGTCGAGACGACGACAATTCAGGCGTCTCCAAGATCAAACAGTCAAGCAGTCAGTCGTTCGATTGCTCGGTAGCCTCGGAGTAGGCCAACAAAGAGGAAGCTGCTCAGCACAAAGTTTCCCGAAACCCCCGACAAAGGGAAGAGGAGAACAGAAATTGTCAACTGCAGATTGCTAACGTCGGGGCGCCAGCTACAAATTGGATCGAACGTGACGTGCATCCAACGCCTAATATATGTACAACTACCAGTGGAGGAAGGCCAAGTCTTTTATCGCGTTGAACTCATTTAAACGTGCCGATCGAGCTCCGAACGTGTAAACCCACAACGGAGTCGAGCTCCGGGAAGAAATCACTGAGCACATAAGGCATGTGAAGCAATTAGCACACGCCCACCAATCCACGTGATGGAAGGAAGAGTGCACGGATTCGGAATGACGAAACCGTGAAACCGTCGAGCTCATGGATGCTCCCGGGGCTACGCGAAGAGTCGAAGAAAATTATTCTTGCACGCAGTCCGAGGGAAACATCCGTGGATTCGCGATCCTCCTGAATTTCTCGAAGACTGTTCTGATTGACATCACTCGCAAACCTCGAACCACGGAGGGGAAAAAGGTAAGAGAGGGTTTCGAAAAAGCTCAGGGTACATTCTTCTGACAATGATGGTGTGATGATGGACTTCCCGACTACTCGGATCGTACGAATGAGAAACTTGCGATCAGATGGTCGATGGCGTTAGAGCCACCGGTCCCTCGAAGCTTCAGAATATATTAGGGTTGCGCCTACATCGTCTGAAAAGATGCTCGCTACGCCTCTCAGGATAGGTTCCAAGCCGGTGGTGGCAGCAGTGAGCTTGTCGACGCTCCCGTCGATGCTAGGTAACAAGAAGCGAAAGTATTGGCTGCGTCGCAGTAAAGGATACGGCGCGCTTCTTACCGGCGAGTAAGAAGGAGCCGACAAAGTCGGCCTAGCAACTTCATCCGGGAGAATTTCATCATCTCTCTCTCTGCCGCGAGTTTGCCAACCTTGAACGAAGTTTCAATCAAACAGGCAGACAAGCAAGCCGACCGGCTAGCCTAACCTCCTTTGAGTCTGGCCTTCGGGTGAGTCAACCTTAGACGAGATCCGACGAGGGAAGCAGCGATTCGGAGGGAAGCTCTTTGAGGAAACATATTACGAAAAGTCAACATTAGTTGCTAAGCTTCCGCCACCGATTCTGTTTGATAACGTATCATAATAGTATCCATAGCGGCAGTGGCGTAAGAAGAGGAAGGAATAACTGCGTGGGCGGGAGACCTTTCTGTATGTTGAGCAGATATCGCGACAACCACGCGGAACAATAGCGTCGAGACGACGACCCCCAGAATATGATACGTCCGATTTAGTACGCGGCCTCTCACGCTGGAGAGCAGAGTCAGCTCGCCCTGATTGGAACGGGGGTATATTTCTGTGTGTTCGTCAACGGCAAATCGACGAAGCCTCGCACTCGGCGAATTCGTCGTGAAGACTGCGAGTGTTCACTAGAAGAAGAGCTCTCACCCTGGTCACTAGAAGGAGAGCTCTCGACCGAGTGTTCTTCTTCGCTCCTCCATAGTTCGCGGCTCCTTCCGTCACCTCGTCCGATCCGGCTGTGGCTCGAGCTCCCGGAAAGCACCACATTGACGTCGGAGACGGTGATCGAGGGAAAGGAACGCTTCGTGACTTTTCCGTGTACACGTCAATGATATGTCCGGCACCATAGCCGACTTGTGCTGTTGAAGCTCGGTCTAGGTGAAAATATGTATTTCGATAATTAACATCGCGGGAATTAATCATTCGAAGCAGAGCAAATTATTGTTGTGGGTGGTGGCGGTGACGGCTTCGGTGGCGAAGTTGCCAGCAAACACACTTTCTCACTCGCGCACGCGAGCACGCACCGCAGAGACAAGGATCGATGAACTCTGAGCCACAAGAATACACGCGCCGGCAGGCACACAGTCAGGAAAGCAGGCAGGCGAGCATTCGGGCGTCGAGCAACCTCGGACGCAGAAAATACAATCAAGGTTCGCGGTAATGACTGGACCAGGATGGATGGAAAGACAGACAAACGCACCAACACATGAAGTAATAATTAGACTCTTCATCGGAACACTGATTCGCTCGAGGCGAACATGGCCCTGAAGAGCAAGCTATCCAAATCCCCTATCCCACTACTCTGCGGCGGGTGACTGACGAGTGCTCGAGTATTAGACTACGATTCTGACGGAAAATCTTCGAGTCCCGAAATTTTCCGAAACCGTCCGCATACCTACAATGTCGTCATTGCGTCACTACACTTGTGGCACGTCACAACAGTATGGTCCCTTCATTAACTTTCATGTGAATGTGCGGGAACTTCATCAGCTGACTTGAACAAGACAGAGCTTGAAGACGATCACAGAGGGCGAGGAGGAATCGACAGCAGAACGGAACAGCGCGAGCAAGTCGACGCTTTCGGCCGTGAGATACGGACGTCGAAGCTGTCGTCAGGAAAGGTTCCGCAGAACCCTTTGGCGCGAAGAATCCGGCGCTCGTTCGCTTGTTCACAGACATACTCAGTTGAACTGTTCCAGGGAGAACATTCCAACAATGAAATCCTCGAAACGTAACGAGCTCGTCTTTGTAGTCGCAGCAGCAGAAGCCCGGGTGCAGCGTTCGTTTAATATTTTCATTCCTCTTCGTCGTCAATTCTCTAGGTACAGTTCCAGCTGGGTGGGTGGATGTTCGAGCAAAGGAGGAGGCGGAGTTTAACGATAATGGTCGGCAAAAATCAACGTCTGAATATCATCTCCTAGCCTACTCTCCCGGCATCCGGCACTTTACGTATGACACGGATGCAGCTCATACACCTACGGATGTCACACTGGGGAAGCTTGCGAAGAGCAGGGCATTGTGGGTAGGATTCTCCTGCCTTGCACACCCGCAACGGGCTTTAATTCGTTCCTCTTGGTGCTCTTCTTGCGAAAGCAGTTGCTGCTGCCGCCGCCGCCGCCGCGGTAGAGGCAACAGCCGAGGGAGAAAAACGCTCCTGCACGAAGGAGACAAAGACATTTGAATATAAAGGATGTTAAAGGACGTCCTTCCACCGCCCGACGAAAGGCAAACAGCCCATTTTCTTTATTGCATTCAAACTCTCTCTCGTTTTCGTTCTCTATTCCCGTATTCGCCCCCGGTCACCCGCCTCCCGATTCCAGAGGAGAGCAAAACTGGCTCTGGAAAAACGGCACTTCTGAGGTCTTGATTCACACCTCCTCCTAAGGGAGGTACCGAGGAGAGTGACAACGCGCGTTTTCTTTCCTCTCCGCTGGAAAAATGGGCGAACTTCGCTCTGTGGGGAAGCGGGCTCGTGCGAGGACGGGAGATTCGGCAAATCAGGACAGAAAAAGAAAAACGACTTCGCACCCTCAGCAGCTACGAATGACCTCCTCGTTGTTCATGCTCGCCTTCTGGGAGCAGCAGTGTCAACGGGGAACGGTGACGATCTCATTTATCTGACTTAGAATATTTGCTTCTGCTGCCAGTGTCGGCGGCGCCGCTGTCGTCGACGTCGTCTCCGCGGCGGCCGGATCTGTCGCTGCTCACCGTTCTTTCTCGGAATCCCCTGAGCGAGGGTTTACCCGGCCGACGGGTTCTCGGCCGACCGATCCGCGGTTCAAACAAACCCTCGATGCGAGGAAGGTAAAGAACTTGCAGCTTGTGAATTTCACCCTTGAGGAGGGGTTTCGGTCGCTGTGATTATTATTATCGGAGTGAGCATGCTCGGTTATTCCAGCCTGGATCCATTGACGTTTCACTGTCAATTCTTCTACGGTATAAAACTCGGGAATTATGATGAGTACAGGTCGGAAATATAATCTCCCCACAGAGCGAGGGGGATATCGCGGTTCGGACGGCAGGATCGAGTTTCTCGTGTCATGCGAGAAAGTTGACTACTTCTCGTTTCAGTTAAGCATCTGCGCTTCGTCGGAGCCGAGCCCTCCCTGTCAGCGGAGTGATTGAAAGCAACGAAGTGTACTGAGGTAGCGACGGACGGAGTCAACGCGTTCGACGATCAGTGAAGAGCCAATCGGAAAAAGCAGGAGCGTCGGATCCGGTGGTAAGTTGCCAGAGACTATACGACGTGAGATTCGAAACGGTCCCTCCCTAATACGCTCCCAGCCGCCGCAGATTGAGAATTCGGCCGACATTCATCGCCTGGAGATTGTTACGCTGGCGCTGCCCTACCCCAGCAATTAATTAGTTTGGCCGACGCGTGACAGAAAACTGACTTTAAGTGTTTGAGGCTGGCGCGGTGGCTCATTGCTTGGTCGACCTTATCGCTTTCGCTATTGATTCCGCTCGATTCAAGCACGACGCTTTTTCTGCCGAAAACCACGGAATGGCTCTTCGGGCCAGACGCAAACTGCACGTCTCTCACGTGTTAGGGATTAGGGGCTCCTATCTCGTCTTCCGTTGCCGTGCTCGCACGGATTCTTACTATTAGATTGGAAACACATTTGCATGCGGAGCAGGCATGAAAACTACGACAATAAGGAGCGACGCGAGGCTGGGGTTTATCTCCGTGTCGTCACAAGAGAGTGATAATGAAAGGCCTCAGACTTTTCCTCTCTCTGAGTCCTCGAATTCGTGGGTTACCACCAAAGTACTCGGTGCTGATTCATTCCGTGAATCCGCACCCAACAGCTCGGGAACTCGGAATTTCCTTCTGGGGAGGGTTTTCATCGGCGGTTGGAAATATATCGCTGTGGGAAACGGTGAACGAACAGCTTCGGAGAGGGTGGGAGCGTGCTCGTGAAGAGCACGGCAGCACTTGCGGCAAGAAGACTAAGTAAAAACGAGCTGCTAACATGAGAGTTTCGGGAGGCAGGTGCGATTTGATGGAACAATCATTAAAGTCGGGATAGGCTTAGGGTAAGACGTCTCGTTAAACTTTAATAACGTTGGTCACTGCCAAAGATCCAGTGGTCTTCCCCAGGATGTGGGGTCATCCATTACAAGGCACAGAAATGGCTCCGTGGCGGGTACATGCCAAACCGGTACTCATACATATTTAGCTTTTCGCTTCCGTGCGTTTTCCCTGCGGTGAGCTCTTCGTGAGCTCGGCGTATCGATAGGCTGTGAACATGGTATTGGACAGCGGCATCAATAAACATGTCTCGGTTTGAAAAGTCGGCGTCGCTCCCTGTGGATAAATGGAAGAGCGGCCAGGAGAACTGATTCAAACTTGCGAAAAGCGAAAAACGAGAGGATTACAGAAGACGAGCACTAAGAATCCCTCGCCATTGCACGGAGTATCTGTTTCTCACGGGGCACTGACATTCTCCTTTCTTGACGCCGAATATTGATCGTAACGAATTTTTCCAAAGATAAGGTCGTGACATTGAGGTGTGTAAACTGTATTACTCCGCTTCCAGCCGAGCTACTTTGCTGAGCGCGACACCGAGCGGCGAAAGTTTTCCTCGACATGCGGGAGGCCATTTTGGCATGGAAATGACACTGGAAGCATCAATCGACAGCCGCCTCAAGTGAGTCAGGCCACGATACTGGGTATTCGGGAGCTCCTATGAAAGGGTAGTCGGCTTGTAGAATAGGCAGCTCATTGTTCTTCTTCTGAATACGCGGCGGCATGATCAAATAGATCCCCTCGCTCGGTATCTCTCACCAAGCAGCTCTATGTAGTTGCGGCAATGTACAGACGAAGCACCGTCATCAACGTAAGCAGCGAGAACACTCGAAGCTGCCCTTGGAGCCTCGAAATCAGTGAGCTCACTTAGATATCAGAGAACTAGGGTATTCGATTTAGTTCGTCTCTCGCCATCCCTTGCTTCCCTTAATTCGATAACGATTTTTCATGCACTCGAGCGAGAGGTCCACGGAGCGTCCCTCTGAGCGAGTCCAGCGAGAGCGAGTGCGGTAGCCTTTACGAGTTGGTTCAGTTGAAAATATTTACTACTTCGGCTTCGGTTTTCTGGCATAAACTCTGGCCTCTCCTTATTCACTTTCGTTGCCGTCCTGTCAATCTGTCCGTCACTCCGTCCGTCCTTCGGTCGACCGACCGACGGACCGTTTGTCAGCCCGACCGTCAGTCTGTATGGCTCTCGGATAGGTTCGTCCACTCTCCAAGTCTGGACGAGAGCCTCGACTGCCGCGCCGTCCTTCTCTTTCTCCTGGTTGATGTCGTCGGACGACAGACAACAGTCGACATCCATCTCGAGCCGAGTCACCCATACGTTCTCCGTACCGGTTAGCCGGACCATTCGGTACCGCAAGCTGTAATTAACTCTCAATTACTACGTACAACGACGAGGGACCGAAAGGAGAGCGTATGGCGGGCGGGCAGGCGGGCTTGCTAGTCGGCCGGCTGGCTAGATGGATGGATGGATGGCCCACCGACTGAAGACAGAGAAGACGTCCGCCGGATCCCATTGATGGACGACTCTCAGATGAGAATAGATGGACGTATGAATAGATCAAGCCTCTCCGAGTGAATCCCTTCGCGGGTGAAACCCCAGGGGCGGTGAATTACGCGTCGAAAAGAGCCACTACAATACAAGAACTCCCGCTCGGACAAAGGTCAGTCACAGCTTAGAGGCAGTGCGGAGGATCGAGAGATTCGTGTCCTATCGGTAAGCTAGCCGCTGTCCGAGTTTATCAGGTCTTATCATTGATGAGCAATTAATTAAAGCAGACAGGCTCCGGCAGCAGCATTGCTTGCCATAGGGACGGCGGCGACAACGAGATCTTTCTCGGCTCCGCCCTTGCTCGGCTTTCACGCCATAGCACCTCCTCTCGCAGTCTTACGTCTTACAGCACCGACAACGCGCCTTTATCGGAAGAAGCACAGAGACTGCGAGTGCAACTAACGTTCTTTACCGTTGCTGACAACGGTGCTGCCGCTAGATTGCTTGCCAGCCTGGCCGCCAGTTGGCGGCGAATAAGACGAACGAGAGACGAGGATTATCTTTTGTCGTTGTCGGTACCGTCGTCGAGGTAGCAGTGGCTTGTGCGAAGTGAGTGCACCGACTACTGAACTGGCGCAAGCCTGGCCGCCGTGCTGAGCTCTTTCTCGACGCAGAGATCAACGACGCGACTCTCTTGTTCTTCGTCGTCTAATGAATTACTTGCTCCCCTTCCGGAAGGATCGCCGGATCAACTATCCGGATCCCGACTTATCCGGGCAGGAATCACTTTGCTTCTGAGTAGAAACCGATGGAGAATCCCGCGCCTGAATTGGAGACAGATCAAGATGCATCAGCCACTGAGTGAAATCCGCAGAACGGGAGAACGCTTCACTCTAACTCGATTTCCTTCACCACCTTCGCAGTTCGCGAGAATCGTTCCCGAGAACTGCAGGATCGAACGCACGTGACACTTTTGCTGTCGTCTCTGTCATTTCTCTCGAAGGTGGGGGTTTGGTTCCGGCTGCCAGCCTCCTCCCTGGAGCTCACTTATTGTTAGTTGTAAGCTGTAACATCTGAATGTCTGAGTGAGCTCGCAAAGGGACCCCAAGTCGACGGGGTCACAGGTTCATTTTTGGATTTGCTTTCTACTCCTTCAAATTGAATCGTTTCGAATTATAGCCACCACATTCCCGCGGCCCTCGACGGGAGACAGACGCTTTAGAAAAGTTGTTTGGGCAAGCAGAGCCGCGTCGTACGATTTTAATATTCTTTCTTTCGTTTGACATACGTCACGCGCGCGTGCTAGCGGCGGCTGTCGCTGCCGCCCCTGTCGCAGTCTCTGGCGAAATCACTTGCCGGGCTCCGGATGCGAGTTCAGCCAGCTGTTCCCGAAGAAAGTTGAATCTAAAAAGGTTTCGAATACCTCCGCTCCTGACGCTTCCGCTGGCTCGCGCGCTCCCGCGTGAACAGAGAGCCGCTCGGAGATATTCCGTCTAGAGTTCATCTTCAAAACCGATTTTGCCGAGCCGCGAGCCGAACCCGAGGTAGACGAATTATGCGTCCATTTATCTTCCCGGAACATTGTTCTTCGGGATGGCAAGGCGGACAATGATTCCGGAGGGAGATTCGGATCAGGGCATCGAGTTTTTCGCGGATTCTTCCCAGATCTCTCCTGAGTGAATCTTCTGCATTGTTCAGGGAGCTCTGGGCGGAAATCCGCGCTCAGCCTGCATGCAGATGCTCGTTACTCTGTTTCTTTCAGGACCTTTGTGTGGTGATTCATGTTATTCATCGATCTCCGTCAACGCGCCCGCTTCATCATTTCTTTGCTCCCGGCAGCCAACTTCCCAATCTCGTGAATCTCTCGAGAGGGGACCTTTCGAAGCAGCGAATACGAACGGCCGCGCTATGAACGTCGGAAAGGCTCTATCTAAACGGATTCAGATCTGTGTTGGCGTTGATATGCACGCGACTTGATGTTCCCCTCCTTTTGTCCCGATTCCGCCCTGGATTTAATTGTCGGTACACCGGAGCACTGCGTGACCAATTGGTTGAGGCTTGGCTTATTTTCCGAAGCAACGCTCGAACGTGCACTTCCGCGGCACGCACCTCTGGCAATCAAGCTCGGTATCCCAAGCGATGATGAGCCCTTCCCCCTTCCTCTCTCGTCGTTCTAATCGATGTGATTTGCCTACTTGTCTTCGTAAGCGGGGATGGCGCTCGTGTGGGTTCGAAATCACCAGACTCGAAGCTGGATCGGCGGCCATCGTATTTAGGCCTCGAGCGCGACCACGTCCCACGATCGAACTCAAGTAGGTATTCATTCTGGTCATGGAATTCTATTCCCTCCTGGCTCCATTCATTTCATAGCGCCCGACCGCTCATCGGACCGGTAGAGGAACATCCCATAAAGGAATGAGTCTGATGAGAGGCATCGATCGAGTCCTATCTTGGGGACCGCTAGTCTCAGAATCTTCAGACATATTCGAATTTCACATCAGGCTTTTTGCCCGGGCGTCCGATTGACCTCGTTCTAGTTATAGCACGCGTCCCGGAGGTTAAGCGAAAAGGTTGAAGCAGGGACTTGACCTTCCTCCAAGCCGATGATGCGTTCCCTTAACTTGATAAGAGGTGCCAAACAAACTGCCAAAGCCTGACTCTAAAAGTCCACTTCACCTGCGACAACAATCCTGTTGTCGTCCGCCTGGCCAAACTTACGCCCGGCCGAGGGAGTGACCTCCAAAGGCTTTAAATGTCGTTTACTTGGACTCACTTTCTGAAAACCCTCTCTCACAGCGGTGAACAGCGGATAACAACGAAAAACTGTCTAGGAACCGCCGAGGCAGGAATAACTGGCGCGAAGGGAAGAACAGCCAACCGCTCGACGCCGCAACGTCCGAGTGGCGGAGGTGCTCTCGACGAAGCAGATGGATTTATCAAGAAGCTCTCTAGGCGATGTTGGAGAACCTGAAGACAAATGTTCTGCGATTGCAGATTTCGTCTCTCACTACCGTCGACGCAGAACTTGCACTCCAACAAATCTTGTTTGCAATCTAAAAACTCTTTTAACGAGACATCGGCGTTAACGGATGCCCGAGCAAACAAGCCGACAAGAGAGGAAGGCCATGATTAAGCGGCTCCGACCAGACGGTGGAACGGACGCGCGAACTCTCATACTGGAGAGTTCGGAGGTCGTCGAATCTGGCGCGGCGCCCCGACAGCAGGGACGGCGAGTAAGATTCCGGCGAGTAGGAAAGAGAATACTTGGTGGCTCTCGAGACATCGAACGACTTCAATGAGCCCTGGAGCGACAGCACGGAAAACAGCCCTGCTGTCCGTATCCAATGAAGACTACGGCTGGCGGATGTTTTGCCGTACGACGACGCGGGATCAATGCGATGTGTGCGAAGCACTTTGATGAGTTCGTGGAAGCCAATATCTCATGCCGGTCACTTGGACGCGATGTCATGAAGCGAACGATCTCAAAAACGGTGAGTGACTGGAAATCCTGGATGTTCGCGAGCTCTTCCTTGTAGACGAAGAGAGAGAGAAGACTCGTAAACGTCTTCCTCCGGACGAAATCATCGGTTGCCTCCTAGCTTTTATTTTCATGGGGCTCATTTTGGAAGAATGTTTCTGAGGATTCGTCCGCCTGCCTCTGGAGCTTGTAGGCGAACGAACCCCGCGATCGATATCTTGTATGGAGGAAATTTGGCTCGCGGCTGAATCCGCTTCTTCAAATGTTCACACAATCCCGTTGCAGCTTCCACTCGGCTCAACGGGTGAGTGAACGGGTGAGCGCTGAGAGAACAACGAAAAAATATCGAGATAAAGCGTGAGCGAGAGTTGCGATAAGCCCTCGAACGCTTTGGGCACGTTGGTTGCTTCGGCTGGTCCCGCTGCCATCGCAGCCGATGTCGGCAGCTTGCTGCTATCTGTTCCTCTGCTCCGGCTCTATCCGTTGAGGAACAGGCTGATTGCAGCACACCACAAGAACAGTCGGAGATAAAGCAAGAAGGCATTAGCCAATTGGAAATTCCTCTTCGATTGAAGCTGCTCCGTTCGAGCCCAAGGCGAATCGGGGGCGGTCGCAAGCAAGTCGGGGAGATAATTATAGAGCGGCGCTGAAAAAGTTGGAAGGGACAGCGGAGGGCGAAGGAAACGACGAGGACCAGGAATATGAGAGAAACTTCACGAGTTTTCGGGAGAGCGTCCTTGTTCCGCGGGTATCACGCAATATTCGCTCGGTGCTCGCGCTCAGCACAGCGAGAGACGGAGATTCATCCATCCGCCTTCGATGTCCTCGTGTTCCCCAGAATACCCCTCGGCTGCCTCAAGTTGCGTCTATTCCGCCGAAAGCAGGGGGGAGTTTCTCTCAGAGTGAGTCAAGGAGATGAGGGACAAGGTGTTCGTCGGCTCATCGGAACGATGAATGCCGACGCTGAAGTGAGTGTCCATGTATTCGGAGGGAATCCGTTTTATGGAAGGCCGTATGATTCCGGCTCCGATATTACGCGAAAGTCATCCAGCGGGGCTTATTCGCTTCAAAGAGAGGAATCAACCTCCAAATCCGGTTCGAGAGATCTATCCTGAGTGAGATCCATTGAGAGGGCTTCTATGGAGTAAAGCAAGCTCCCGCAGAGATGGAGTGGAGCCTGATCGGAGGTCGATCAGGGATTTTTCGGGGGCCGACTCGAAGGGGAGCGACAAGGAGGAAAGAAGACCTCCGAAACGGCCGGCCGGCCGGCCGCTCGCTCGCTCGCTCAGTCGGCCAACAGTGCCGAAAGCCAGGCAGCTGGGGAGACGGGGCCGACAATCGATTGCTTTGAAACTCTACAACAACAAAGTCGAGGACGACAAAGACGGAGGCATCCTACTTCGACATCGAAGCAGCCGTGTAAGTCAAAGCAGAAGCCAAAGAAACCACTAGAGGGCCGGATGAGCGAGAGCGAGAGGGATCGGACGGGCGGCAGAGAGCATGAGGAATAAAACGACCGACAGAGAGGAGACGTCGGCAAGTCTCCAATATTCACGACAAATGCGTTTCTGAAAGAAGATTTGAAAAGATTTCGTATGTCTCTGCATACTTCGGTGCTTTTTCTTCCCAGCGGCGAACGTTTCCGTCGAAGCTCTGCTCGCGTGTATAAATGTGCTTCTCTCGTTAGGATGTTTTCAGGTCCCTTCCGGATGCACGAGTACGCGTGCAATCCCTCCGGATGAGGTTTGGTGACTTCGTTGCTTCAAATAAGCTCCTCGCTGCAACGCTCCGTCCGTAGCTTTCACGTCGGCTTCTTCCGTCAGTTTCCCCGCAAGTGACCTCAATGCGCGACAGAAGAGCCTCAATCTCCTGTACAGTAATATTCAGCGTCGTAAATTATTCCATCAATACAGCGGACACCGGTCGATCGCTCCAACGGCTAGGAGAATCTCCCCACAAACAACTCATTGTCAACAAGACAAGTTTTCCACGGGACTACGTCCCCGTGGCTTTGCCCGGCCAGCGCGATTGTCCAGCGCTCTGAGCGATCGCTGCATCTTACACGCATATGGAAGTTTGTTGATCACCCTTCGAATGCTCGCCGACGATGAACCTAACATAAGAGCTGAATTCGATTCACTTCTACAACTTCGCTCCAACGATATCGAAGTTCCATCTCTGAACGCTTATCTCCCAAGGATGGAAAGCGGACGCGAGGCATCGACGAGGCGAACTCATCTGATGTTCAGGTGAGCTGAGATTTTTCCATTATAGGCCTTGGGGCTCCAGTATAGAGTCGAAAGTCTCTCACTGTATGCACAAGCAATCAGGTCGATGGTGAGCCGGCTGTACGGGATGCGCGAGGAGCTCGAATTGGAGCATCGGGCATCTCTGTTCATTCCTCGAATTCTTTGACGAGGGGCCAGCTGATTACTTTGCCACGGAGTCATCATCGATTGGCGGCCCTCGAATGAGCGTACGATTCGCAGATTATCTACGATTTGTCTACAATCATTATTCCCGATATCTGAGATCTGATTCTGGGTTTTTCACCGGCTGGCGGTCGGGGGACGGATCGGATAAGCTGGGTGTCAAAACCTTGACATTGTTTCCAAGGTGTGAACGAGCCAGGGCTAATGACCTCGCAGCGTATTATCGTAATTTGCTCGTCCGGCAGGCAGGCAGCCGCGACGGTGGGACACGAGATCGTCGACTCTGCCGTGGCCTTTGCTACTGTTAGTCGGAACGGCGATCGCATCTCGAGCGGAGGGGTTCTGACCGCGAATTCCGTCAAAGCATGTACTGAACGGAACGTGGTCTGTACGTAGCAGGGCTGTTTGCTTGATCTGGGAATCCGTTTGCTCGCGCGCCGGAGCCGCCGGTGCTGCAGCCGCTCTGGGACTCCTCAGGCTGCCGGAAACGCTTTATTGGCGACTTCCGTCGAAGTGCTTTTCGTTGCTGCCGCTAGTGCTCTAATTTAGTATTACGAGACTGCAAGCTATAAAATACTACTACTGCTACAGGAGAACAAAGTCATAGGAACACGATGAGCGGGCACAATGGACGCACAGACAACGAACACGACTGCCAAAGCTGTTCGATTCTGTTCTGGACCGACTTCAAGCCTTTCGAGTGGCGGCCTTACAACGACCAGCCCACTTCCGCGCTTCTCGAACACGGGAGATCTCGAGCGCTGTTTTCACACGAAAGCTTTCTATTCCCCTCGTTCAGCGTCTCCGTCGAACGTGGCTAAATCAGTCGGCGTCTTCTGCGTCACCGCCGTTTCGCGTGATCAATCCCGCCGCTGGCTAGATGCCTCTCAGACTTGATGATTCCCCTGCTCTCACTTTCTCGGATTGACTTCTCCGATCTCTCCTTGTTCCGGTCTGGGACTTCTGTTCGCCGTACTTCATGGGACTTTTTCCCCAGTCCAGCAGACTATCGAATATCACTGCCGACTTATGAAGAGCCGAGCGCTGATTTATCACATGAAATTCCCGAATGCCCGTCGAGAGCGGCGAGGGAAAACGTAGGATACGATCGACCCTCGAATAGGGTTCATCGCAGTGCGGTGATGATCGTATCGGGGTTCAGGGGGGATTACTGGAGTATATATCATGGTGACGGAGATTCCTCCGCGATTCCTGTCGTAATTGTCGACTTCTGCGATGGCGAATCAAAATCAAGATTCTTATCGGCTTCCCACGTCATAAATGTTAGGAGGACCCGACAGCTGTCAACGATTACTCGTCCTGATAGCGTTTAATTCGATGGGAGCTCGAGTCGACTTGGTTTCGGCTCGAGTTCTTCCGTAATACGGAACAGCGATACACGATGCACACTGTGCATTCCTATCTATGGGGGCAATTGACCAAGCAGGACACGTTATCATTGCCACCGATGTTGGTGGCTCGGTCCCGTTGGGATCAGGAAGTAGCGAGGGTCACTCAAGAGAATTTGAGGCAGAACACCGGATCGGGGTGATGCCTCGCTATCAACATATGCATCTACTGTTCTGATTACCTTTGGGAAAGAATCCTATTCACATTTGGTTCACTTGCACCGAGATTTATCCGAAATAATTCGCCTATTCCGCGAGTGAGTCAATCCACCGGAGCACAGTCGAGTCGCACAAGAAACCAACCGACTACTCACGAACGAGTGAGCTGCACTCAATCAGGTGTCACATTTCGCTTTCACGCCACCATCAATGATGAAAAAAAACCAACAACAATAACAATCACAACGACCACCACAACAACACGATCACGGAACGCGTGTTCCCGTGTTTCACGACCGCAGAAAGGATCCGCTACTTCAACGCTTATAATCCGAGCCTGTCTTCAGAGGCGTTGACTTGCTGTCACTCTGTTGAGCTTTATCGCACAGTGAGAATACGTAGTCTATCAAAACATTGACTTCCGACAAGAACGCGAAGTAACCTCACAGCTCCGAACTCAGTTTGGATCTGACGACGGTCCGCGCCGGGCCTGGGCGAGGGTACTCAGGAACTCTCCTCCTCGTAGTCGTCGCATACTCTTTCTCTGTCTCTCCTTCGAGCCCTCCATTCTCCTGAGCAGCGGCGGCGGCGGCGGCTGCGGCGGTGGCACTACATTCTCCTGACTGAGCAACCCCTCGAGGAAGAAGCCACCCTATACATCGCTGCGCCACCACCTACAGCAGCACTGGTTCTAAGCATCGGGGGAGGGGGGAGGGGGGCAGGCAGGCGGGCGGGCGGGCGAGCGAGCTATGCCAACGGGCGGAGAGTCTTCAGTAATTACTGGAACGAATCTTGTAAACCCCATTCGGGATTAGGTTTATCGTACACGGTCGCTTTCGGTCATACCGGCCCGTGACCAATTCGAATGTGAGGCCGCAGGATGCGAGAAGGAAATTAAGCCACGCGACAACCGCTTGACTGACGAGGATGCCATGTGATGGCGAAGGCTTGAGACTTGTGGTAAACGAAGACTCTGATGTCAATCCGCTACACCATCGGTCGGGTGCGCGAGGCGCAGCCAACCCCTTGACTCCGGAAGGAGGTTCGCGGCCATCTCAACTTCAAAACTCGAAAGACTCTCGCGTTCGATTTAGAGGAGTCTGTAATCCTGAACATCGAATTTGACTGAATTCGAATGAGGGGAATATTTTTTCCGAGGATATTACTCTGTGCGTCTCGGAAATTCTCGGTGGGGATCCAGAATGGGGCATTTTGATGCGCCTCCGCGAGCTACGGTCGATGAGCTCATTTTTTTCAAAGCTCCTGAGCGTGTTCCGAGAGGATGCTCGAGTGTACACATTAAGATTGACGAGTTTCGTTGCATTTTCTCATTCTCCCCCGTCGCTGTGTCTCCTATAACGAGCCCAAGAACAAATGAGGCTTAGCTGTTCTTCGGTGTTGTGTAAAGCACAGACTCAATGGCCTCTCTTACATACCCCATTCTCTTCGCCCGCTCGTCCGTTTGTCCGGTCGAACGTATGTCTGGCGAGCCGGCAGGCAGGCGAATCTCGCGACTCGGTAACACAGGATAAGAGTCATCGATGCTCTTTCGTTCGCTCCTGATCTCGCTCGAATGCTCTCGGCGTTTGCTCGCTCGTTCGATTCCCCGTTCGTTTATCACTGTAGAAGCGAGTCGCGGAGAGACATCGGTTATAAATCCCATGATGATCTCCTCGTTGCGATATTTTCCCCTTGCGGCACGCAGAGGCAGCTCGCCATTAGGTGCCTTTTGACAATTTCTCGAACGAACCATCGCAGTGTACCGGAACCTCGAGCATTCGGAAAACTCTATTCTTGACTTTCCTCGAATTGTCTCAACTATCCTCGGCTGACTGCGTACGTTATTGAGTTATCGTCGACCATGAATGAGCCATCCGTTGAAAATAAACTCGATTCAGGGATGTGACGTTGCCTGAGATTTTCCGGCAAAACTGCGTTAAGCTCCGTCGCGGGACCGGAGGTCTGAAAACGGGAAAGAATTGATTCCAATTTGAGAGAGACGGTCTCCCTCGACTCGAGCTCCGCAAAGTTCAGGTCGATCCAGACGTCATCTTCGCCAAGACTTAATTCCGACGAATGGGAAAGAAGTTCGGCTTCTACCAAGAGAGGAGTAGAATCGAACGAATCCCAACAGCTTGGTTTAATAACCGCGACTGTGCCTCCGCGGACGCCCACGGCACAAAAGAAGACCTTCTGCGAGCTATTTCTCGCTATTTAACCCCGGAGAAGAGGAGGGGTCGAGAAAAAGAGGGGAGAGTCTTTTCAAACTTCATTCCTCTCCTGTGTCTCTCTCAACCGCTCTCTTCATTTCTCTTCGTCGTGTTTGACGTTCCGAGGATTTGCTGCTCCGTCTCCGGAAAACAGCCCGAACCGGAAAACTTCTGCAGACACTTGCGAGAGTCACCGCACACGTCGCGGCGTAGAAATTTCTGCGGAGCGTCACATTCCGACTCGCTCCTCATCTATTCCTCCTTCGAGAATCTTCGATCAGCCCGTGGTGTCGTTCACTTGGAAACATCGACATGACGGATGCGAGAGCAATTTGTTATTCAGGACCGAATTTCGGCGACGAGTCCCGTGCAGCATTAGATTCCTCTGTGGAGCCCGCTCGGCATGAAGTTCAAGGACGACGACAATAACATAGAGGAGGATTGCGTCTAGCAAATCTGTTCTGCGGGCATGGATGATGGAGTATGGCGGAGAACAAATTCAGCGCGTCGAGACACGTTTTTTGGACACACTCTTTACGCGGGAGGTCGTTCGTTTGCCGAAGCTTGGAAATTTTCTATGAATCTCTTAAGAAGCTGTCTCGGAACGCTTGGGTTCGGCTCTCCATACGGGAACTTGATGGGCTAGCACGGGAACCGAACCTCAAATTAAAGTCCGTCAGCCACCGCCGCCCTCGCTACCGGTGCCTTGGGCGCTAAGCACACAACGGCTCAATGCTGTCAGGAGTTCGCCATGTTTGCATAGAAAGAGAAAAACTCTTATGTTCGTCCGGAAGACACGGAGTTCAATCCATTTTCGTCGTCCGATACGCTAGCTTGGCGGTTTTGAAATCCGCGAACCCGACCGTTCGCCCGACCATTCGGACCGTCCATCAGTCAGTCAGTTGAACTGTCGGTCGGACTTTGGGATTTCCGAGGACTCGCTGTCTCACCCGATACCCAATTTGATGCGAGACCCTGGACGATGCAGTGACGGGCTGGGGAATCTGGGCTCATGCTTTTGATTCACTCAGTCAGTCGTTTCGAAAATCTCGATTCAGTCGCAGCTTGTTTCTCGAACGCTCCCCGATAGGTTCTGCCGATACGATTGAGAACAGGCCGATTCTCTCGTTTTCTCCCCGCTGAAAGAACTGGGTCTGGAGGGATATGGAGAATGCGAGATAGGTTCCACCGGAAAGCTCCAGGATACAATGAGCAGCGGCCGGATTCCCACGGAGACAAGAGAGCAACGTTCGCAGAGGGCTCAGGGAAAACATCAACGCCGTTCTCTTCCCCTGGGCACCGACACTTGCGCAGATACCCCATCGACGGGGCTTGTCCCGGATATGAATGAAATCATCATGATCTGGTGCAGCGCGACGTGAGCGAATCATCCACTCAACCCCCAGAACCTTACCGACAAAGTTTCGATATTTCTGCAGTGTTGCGAAATCGGATCCTGTGTTATTTTTTATACGGCATATATACCATGTACCCTCAGTTCGTATATCAGAATCTAGAATCTAGCAGTGTAAATGGTCCGTACTCTGCCTGAGTGGGCATGACGGAAACGATGGTAATTGTACAGTCGAGTCTGGCAGGCAATGTAATACCGGCCAGAACAGCAACGTTTAATGGGGCACGAACTCGACGAATGAATGGACACGGACACTAGGATAAGTAGAAAAACAGAAAGGAAGAACGACAAACAAAAGATGGTAGCAAGCCAGAGTACCAAAGTGAGTCAAGTAATGTAGCCTGCATGACGCTGCTGCCTGCAATAGGGCTATGAGAAGAAAGGAATGGCTCGCGAGCCAACCGTAGAAAGAGCTCGTAGCAAGCAGGCAACCAGGCGAGCAAGCGCTGTTTCCACTTCCGTCTCTGTTTCCGGTCGACCACGGTGCAACTCCTGATTCTCTTTTGCTGGAAAGCGGCTCATATGGTCTGACGACTGTATGAATTTCGTGTTTGCATTGTTCCGCTACAAGGTACACTTTCAACGCCAGACAGCGACGAACTCGTGTCCAATCGGCCCGAGTTGCAGGTGAAACTTTGTGCTCGGTCCCGGGCGCAGATTTGGCAATCACGAGCCTGTTCCCCATCCGTCCTCCGTTCCAGGGACAGCGTGTATTTCATTATGTCTTGTATTTTCATCGACCGATCGGCTCGAGAGTTATGGTCCTCGAACTCGGAATCTGGTCCTCGAACTTGGATTCTGATTCTCGAACTCGGATTCTGGTCCTCGAATCCGCGACTCCGGATTCTGCTCCTTCCAAGACGGTCTGCACCCAGGACAATGTCTCGCCGGCCTCTAGCTCCCTGTGCGGGCTCCTCTTGCAATGGGATGGGAATCTCCCCCGTGGAGTCCAATGAACCATGCGTGTGAGATACGTGAGTGTATGTCCCCGAAACCGGCTCGGATTTGATAGCTCCGAATCTCGTGAACCGATATCAGGGCATTTACAGCGTAAAGCCGGAGTGAATCGTAAGGGTCGGAGCAAATAACACGGGAAATGCTGTAAAATTTCACGAAATATTTCCATGTGACGGCAGCCGCCCGCCTTCGTCGTCGAGATGTCTTTTTATGACGGGGGAGCTCAATCAACATTATTATTGTGTTTGGCTCGTAAACCAGACGGCAAACCTTCTCCTCTCCCATGTCGTGTTTTGTCTTGGGACGAACATGCACGACGGCAGAAGAGCAAGCGGGCCTCAGCGGAACTCCTTGAGAATGTCACCCACGCGAGCAGCGTGTGAAGGGACTCTCTCTTCACCGATTCGCGGAGGAGTGCCGACAAGGGAACGAAGAACACCGGCTCGGACGAGACCAGAACACATCCTGCGGGCTCCGTCAGGTCATCCGGGAGACGGAACGTGCGTTTACTCAGAGGTCTTGATAACGTGCGAGTGAGTCTCCCGACGTCGGATAGTGCAGCTGACCTTGAGTTGGACGTACAACCGTTTGATTAGTGAAACTTAGGAGACAAATGAATTCTTCTCTTTACTTTTCCCGCTCTGCCGCCCGGGAGGGGGAGTCTCGACGACTGTTGTTAAGAACTTCCGCACTGCATGACGACCTTCATCAGATTTGAATTTGTTCCGGCTCGTGTTCCCTCTCTGGGGAAACATGCGTAACGCATACATGCTGCCGCCTTCGGACATTTCGCAATTCCGAGGATATTCCCCGCTTCGATACGACATCATTCGCGAGGGTCCGGAGTCGTCCGGTAATTTTTGAAATGATGTAAAGCTCCGGTCGCAAAGAGCTCGATATGCCAGGAACGGAGCCAACAAGTACTCAGCCGCAGGCGCTCTAAATAGATCTCTATATCGCGTTTGTTTCGTGGCCATTGTTCGCAGCTGGACGAGATCGTTTGCATTCGAGCGGATTTCTGTTCTTTTCTTCCTGCCATTCGTTTTTCCATGGCTCTGACTCCCGTCTCTCAACTTCTATCGTCCTCGCGAGAGGCGATCACGCCACAGGACGAGAACAGGACCTGTTCGGAAGTTCGAAAACTCTTAGAGGTGCCGTCACGCTCTGCTTATTCGCTTCTTGTGCCCGCTCGTCAAGCGGCTGTTTCAGGTGGGAGCAGGAAACAACGTAGAACTTTTCTACGCTACGTCCGCGTCCCGATGACGGTCGTTCCTGCCGAATTCTACAACAGGTCTCTTGCTGCGAGGATCGCTGGTTTGTCGGGGGACAGGACCTCGGGCTGATCACTCCCCGGTCTTCGAGCGAAACTGGGGACGATTGATTTGGTGCTCCTTGAAGACAGTAGATGATGAGAGATCCTCGCATCAGGCGGCTCTCAGACTCGATGCGTCCAAGTGTCGCTCATGTCAGAGCGTTGCGCTCGGAGAGCTCGTGAGCAGTCCCAGGGGACTGGAACGAGATCGCGGGACGGAAGAATCGGTGGAAAGAAATACAGACGGACAGACACGCGCGCAGAGAGACAGACGGATGAACGCTTGCCTCTTTGCGAGACATTAATGGTTCATCGGGCTCAACAAGAAACTATTAGCCGTAACTGAGACAGCGGCGGCGCAATAAAACCTGTCACACAGGATTACATGCCACCGAAGAAACGACCACAGAGCGATACAATAGCGTAGGTGACAATTTCTTCTGAAGAGCTCTGGCGCAGCAGACGATGTATGTTTCCTTCCTTCCTCGATATCCTTCTTATCGGACCCATCCTGCCGCTACCGACTGAGAGATCGGATCAGAGCTTACGGGAGTTCGAATGAGTCTGCAACTCAGGATGCCATTATCCGGAGCTACTTCATTGGAGCTGACTTCCTTTTGGGGCAGGTACGAAATTCGCGGGGATGGGCTAACTTGATTACCTCGATTAGGTGAATCGACCAATGACCCAAAAAACGAGTGATATGATCGAGGTTTCGATTTGTCCCTGTGGAGCTTCGATCATATCAACCGTTTCAGATCAACCGGCAGCCATTGCCCAGTATCATCAAGGACCTACCGTAGTTCGTAGGGCCTGCGGCGCTGTGACCCACCGCCGGGATGTGAATTCTCGTTTCCGAAATCTGCCCGCAAGTTTACCCATGAAATGTTCACCCGCTCGAATGCTTTCCTAATAGTGGCTTTTTCTGAGGCTGGAAGCGGTCCCTCTTCGAGCGATACAAACTCCAACATCCGCATACGTGCATGCAAATTCGAAACATCTCAAGAAGAATCGATGCTTTCAGGAAAAAACATTTACATATGTATGAAGGCCGCGTATGTGGATTTTGACGTGCGGAGGTAGTCGACACGGGGAAACGTCTGGAACGCTGCGCTGCTAGAGAAGATGTGACAGCTCAATGAGACAATCTCCTGATATGAGACGAGATCTCCCTCGTTGTCAACTGCACGGGCATTTCGATAGCGAACTTATCGCACTTTCTCGAAGCGATGGCGGATGTGAGAATTTCTCTCAGCTCATATCGAATCAAGGGTTCGAGGTATTCAGCTCACCGTGGAAATTTGAGAGATACACATTTATTTCCCCCTCCAGGGCAGAGATACCGATCGCGTTGCTCTTTGAATACCCTTTTGCGGGAAAGGCAAGAATGGGGAGAAAGGAATTATCTGCAGGAAACTCGCTGCTGTCGGATGTCCAATCCAATGAAGCGCCTCAATGATCGCTCCTGACTGCTTGCGACATTTTTCGGAAAACTGACCCCGTGCCCTTGAAGAAACGTGTCAAACCGGCGCCGTGGACGCTACTCTCCGTCTTTCCGCGTACATCATCTTCCCTGAATGGATGGTTGTCGTCATCGGTTTCGCAAGCGGGACCTCTGAAGCCCCATGTAGAACTGAGTGTCCACTACGAAATCATCATCAAGTGCCATCCGTTAAAGTTCGCCGCGCTGTCTCAAATTCACGCAGACGTCTCGATAGACAGATGCAATTCGAATATGCTCAGAGACGTGCTCCGCCTTCGCGAGGGAGCGACCTACGCCTGTCGTCGGTTCACGTGCGACCGAAAAGAGTGCTCGCTGACTCGCTGGGCTGCTGACAGGCTGGCTTTTTTGAGACGTGTTCTGAAGTTCGGAGCTGCCCTCTCCGGGCGTTTGCAGCCTTGTCAGCGGGACGGGCCGCGGCCGTGCTTGTCGCGTCAGTGGCGTCAAGTGCACCGAGAACGAGCATTAGCGCCGCTAGCGGCGGCAAATGCTTCAAAAAGAGAAATCGAACGATCGTCGCGAAGGGAAAGCTCCGTCGGCGGCTCGCCGATCCCAGTTCATCCGCTCTCAATGGAGCTCTGGCCCTCTGTGGTCCACCTCAGCTCGGAACGTGTAGCGTTGCTCTTGTGTTGACATGCACGCGGTACGTCCGTGTGCAACGTGCAGTTTATCTCGATACAAAATTCATCACTTTCTTTTCACACGATCCATCCAGCCGCGAGCTCACGGACAGCTTGTTCGGAGATCGTGTTCCTCTCGAGGTCCCCTCCTGAGCGTCGTCGCGAAATTCGAGGCTGTCGTCCCAAATAAAGCGCGACATTGTGTTGTCGATACAATCCACTTACTTCGAAAAATATTCTGAACAAGTTCGTCTCGATCCCCTGAATCGCCCCTTCGCCTCTCCAAGCGTCCTCACGACTAAGGCTGAATAAGGGACTTCCGTGTTCAGTATTCGATTCGCTGTTGCCCAGTATGGGATTCTGTTGCGATGAAGATTCGGATTTTATTCATCGGCATCGAGAATCATTGCATCGGAATGCGATATGTAGAATATTCTGGAGCATGTTGATCGACACACAGACTGTTGGTGAACCGAAGTCAATCATAATTCATAATGCATTGGGTTGTATCACGAAAGAGGAATTAGAATCGTTGGTGCAGACACTGTTGGAGTCATCCAAAACAGTTCACTCATGATGAATGATGACAATGTCAAATGCTTTTAGCTCGTGGGGTATCATGACCTCTCAGGTTTGACTCCCGGTGTTCGATTGCATGCTTGAAATGGGATCGTTATCGAGGTACATGCAGGGTGATCGAAGACTCGGTTTCTCGATTCCTTCTCGAACAATCGGAAGTTTAGAGGCAGGAGTGTCAAGTCAAGGACGCCCCCTTGACCGTTCCGTTCTACTCCCGAAAACATGATTTCATATTGTTCGAGGGTTGCTGTCGTGAATATAGAGCACCAAGCGCGATTTTCCCCTCAAGACAACAATTCTTCCAGCCCCTTGAATTCTTCTCAAACGGAGGGAGGTATTCAAAAGATGAGTGAGAGGCCACCCAATTCACGATCAACAGCCGCAACATTCAGGCATGTGCGAGCGGCGACCCAGGTACCCCTGACAATACGTTGGGGTCACACTGGCTGCTTTCGATTGTCGAATTTCTGAGATGGGATCGACCAGAGCGCCCAAACAGATGAGTCTTGAACGGCCCTTAGAGATCATAATCCCAGCGGATAGAATCGACGATAAGTAGTGGATTTCATCCGACTAATCATAAGCGAAGCTCCGTCTCGGTACCTCACGGATCTCCGCCAGTCTGCACTTGGAGAGTCGGAGACGCATCCTGATGCTCCCACCTCGAGTGAAGGACGATTTCGAGGTTCTTATCCGAACGATGTTGCGCCTGTTGCGAGCTAGGTGTCCAGTCAAATGTATGTGTCTCGCAGTAGGGGGGGGGGTGCCATTTTGGAAGCTCAAGCCCATATGAAGTTTATTCAAGCTTCCCCCCTTGAAAAAATTCACTGCAGGTTCAGCTTGATGCCAACCCTGTGGGTTGCGTAGAACTACGTCAACGAGGTCGAGGGGACTTATTGCAAGGCGCGATGAAGTCAATAGAGCGAATCGATGATGGATTCATCGTTTCAGTCTATGATTACTTTCTATGATTTATTCAAATTAGAAATCTTATAACCCCATTTATGATTCCGGCATCGGGTTTTTGATGGCTGAAGTGTGAAATGGAAATATCGTTTCGCGATGAATTCCGATTTGGGTTCTTCAAAGATAAGTTTCACCTTATCTCAAGTGCCGATTGAGAGGAGAGACTCCGGCCGCACTCACTCGAGGCCTATGAGGTTTGATCCCGGATGCGAAATCCAGGATCCTCGTAAATACGTTCTAATTACCTCAAGTCTCGATACGGAGCTTAATATTCGGACGCACTCTTGAGAAACCAATGAAGTTCGGTCCCGCATGCGAATCGTGGGTCCTCAATGATGTGTTCCTATTCTTATGAAGTACCGATCCAGACAATCAAGTCCGGCGACTCTCGAGCGAAGCCGTGAATTGATCGATGAAATCGTATCGCAATATGGTTCATACCCGGATGTCAGCCCCGAGCCCTCATTCAGGGAATCAGGAATATAGTACCACCTTGCTTAAAACCTTAGGAGTTCCTCGGGACTCACTCATGCAGGAATAAGGGATCTGAGGAACTCTCAGCCGACACGGGAAAGTCGAATATTGCGGGCCGTTGGTTGTAACGGATTTTTTCCGGGGTACGAATCCTGCATGGCTGAGATTCAGCTTTCCGGCTCCGAGCATCCGAATCGGTTCCAAAGCCGGATCCTGTCTATATGGTTCTTAACATCTTACACCATTCAGTTCGGTCGTGAGGTGGCCACGCGGCGGCGCGCGTGCGGGTGTACGCGAGATGTGTCGGGCGCGCCGAAAACCTCGTCTTCAGCCTTGCGTGAGAGACGATCAGCTGATACCGATACCCCAATATCCTGATATGTTCGTCGCTTTCGTACCGCGATCGTCAGCTCACTCAGTGGCATGATCTTTACTCCGGCACCCTTGAGTAAGACAATCCATCATCACGCACCACGTTTGGTTCCAATGTTCAATGATCGTCAATAACTGAGGTGATTTGAAGGTTCCAGAGGTAGTTTTCTAAAGAAGCGTTCGCGGGAAGTTCAATAGCCTCTATGACAGTTTCTCCTTGCCAGATGTCGCCTGAAAAGCCTCCCGCGATTTCGAAACTCTCCATTCGAAATCATCCATAATGACGTAGTTCTACGTCAAAATCCAGCCGACACGCCTCATTGTCGTAGGATCTCGGAAAATCCGGATGTCCGCTCGAGAGATTTTTTTATCGTAAGATATAATTATCGCAAAAGGCGTTGGCAGTGATTGAGAGTCCGAGGATTCCAGTGTCAGTAAGAGAG
>NW_003805347.1:0-2510 GCF_000255335.2 Galendromus occidentalis | reverse complement strand
ATTCCTGACACAAATTCACACCTAAATAGCTGCATAACAACTTCTAAAAATTAATTTGTAAATTTAAAAATTGAACATTCTTCGGCCGATGCGTGACAAGAGGGGATTTTTCTCTATGGACCCCATGAGAACCGGTCTAGCTCCGGAAATATTGCTCGGATCACCTCGGAACTTAGTGCGCTGGATTCCTGAGACAATTTCACACCTAAATAGCTGCATAACAAGTTCTAAAAATTAATTTAAAATTAAAAGTTGAACATTCTTCGGCCGATGCGTGACAAGAGGCGATTTTTCTCTATGGACCCCATGAGAACCGGTCTAGCTCCGGAAATATTGCTCGGATCACCTCGGAACTTAGTGCGTTGGATTCCTGAGACAATTTCACACCTAAATAGCTGCATAGCAACTTCTAAAAATTAATTTAAAAATTAAAAATTGAACATTCTTCGGCCGATGCGTGTCAAGAGGCGATTTTTCTCTATGGACCCCATGAGAACCGGTCTAGCTCCGGAAATATTGCTCGGACTCACCTCGGAACTTAGGTGCGTTGGATTCCTGAGACAATTTACTACACCCAAACTAGACTGGCATAGCAACTTCTAAAATTAAATTTAAAAATTAAAAATTGAACATTCTTCGGCCGATGCGTGACAAGAGGCGTATTTTTTCTATGGACCCCATGAGAACCGGTCTAGCTCCGGAAATATTGCTCGGATCACCTCGGAACTTAGTGCGTTGGATTCCTGAGACAATTTCACACCTAAACAGCTGCATAGCAACTTCTAAAAATTTATTTAAAATTAAAATTCGAACATTCTTCGGCCGATGCGTGACAAGAGGCGATTTTTCGCTATGGACCCCATGAGAACCGGTCTAGCTCCGGAAATATTGCCCGGATCACCCCGGAACTTAGTGCGTTGGATTCCTGAGACAATTTCACACCTAAATAGCTGCATAGCAACTTCTAAAAATTAATTTAAAAACTAAAAATTGAACATTCTTCGGCCGATGCGTGACAAGAGGCGATTTTTTCTATGGACCCCATGAGAACCGGTCTAGCTCCGGGAATATTGCTCGGATCGCCTCGGAACTCAGTGCTTTGGATTCCTGAGACAATTTCACACCTAAATAGCTGCATAGCAACTTCTAAAAATTAAGTTAAAAATTAAAAACTGAACATTCTTCGGCCGATGCGTGACAAGAGGCGTATTTTTCTCTATGGACCCCATGACGAACCGGTCTAGCCTCCGGAAATATTGCTCGGATCACCTCGGAACTTGGTGCGTTGGACTCCTGAGACAATTTCACACCTAAATAGCTGCATAGCAACTTACTAAAAAATTAATTTAAAATTTACAAAATTGAACATTCTTCGGCCGATGCGTGACAAGAGGGGTATTTTTCTCTATGGACCCCATGAGAACCGGTCTAGCTCCGGAAAATATTGCTCGGATCACCTCGGAACTTAGTGCGTTGGATTCCTGAGACAATTTCACACCTGAATAGCTGCATAACAACTTACTAAAAATTAATTTAAAAATTAAAATTGAACATTCTTCGGCCGATGCGTGACAAGAGGGGATTTTTCTCTATGGACCCCATGAGAACCGGTCTAGCTCCGGAAATATTGCTCGGATCACCTCGGAACTTAGTGCGTTGGATTCCTGAGACAATTTCACACCTAAATAGCTGCATAGCAACTACTTGAAAATTAATAGTAAAATTAAAATTGAACATTCTTCGGCCGATGCGTGACAAGAGGTCGATTTTCTCTATGGACCCCATGAGAACCGGTCTAGCTCCGGAAATGTTGCTCGGATCGCCTCGGGTCTTAGTGCGTTGGATTCCTGAGACAATTTCACACCTGAATAGCTGCACTAGAAACTTCTAAAATTATTAAAATTAAAATTGAACATTCTTCGGCCGATGCGTGACAAGAGGGGATTTTTCTCTATGGACCCCATGAGAACCGGTCTTGCTCCGGAAATATTGCTCGGATCACCTCGGAACTTAGTGCGTTGGATTCCTGAGACAATTTCACACCTAAACAGCTGCATAACAACTTCGAAAAATTTATTTAAATATTAAAAATTGAACATTCTTCGGCCGATGCTAGACAAGAGGCGATTTTTCTCTATGGACCCCATGAGAACCGGTCTAGCTCCGGAAATATTGCTCGGATCACCTCGGAACTTAGTGCGTTGGATTCCTGAGACAATTTCACAACTAAATAGCCGCATAGCAACTTCTAAAAATTAATTTAAAAATTAAAAATTGAACATTCTTCGGCCGATGCGTGACAAGAGGGGATTTTTCTCTATGGACCCCATGAGAACCGGTCTAGCTCCGGATTTATTGCTCGGATCACCTCGGAACTCAGTGCGTTGGATTCCTGAGACAATTTTACACCTAAATAGCTGCACAGCAACTTCTAAAAAATTAATTTAAAAATTAAAAATTGAACTTTCTTCGGCCGATGCGTGACAAGAGGCGATTTTTCTCTATGGACC
>NW_003805346.1:22019-33967 GCF_000255335.2 Galendromus occidentalis | reverse complement strand
AGTTCTCGAAAGAAATCCCGACTTCAAGCGTCTCTCGGAGATTTCGAGGCAAGACCAATTGACAGATGTGTATAGATTCGCATGCCTCTCCAACGCCGAGGTTGAGAGGACCTTTTCCTTGTACAAGAATTTGTTGTCAGATCGTCGCCACAGATTGACTGAGTTGAATCTCAAACGGTATATGTCGATACAGTTCAATTCGGGTCTGCTCTTTGAAGAATAAGTTAATCGAAAATCTTATCAGAGAAGCGTGTCGAAAATGTATGCATAAAGTGGTTTCATAGTCGAATTTGCAATCACTCTTTCTGTCCGGTCCTCTTGTCCGGTTTCGGCTGCAGTGTCCGTCCGATTCATGTCCGGTTTCCGAAGAAAAAATGTCCGGTAGAATAGAAACTCTACTCATCACCCGTATATTCAACGAAAGCTTCGACTCAGGAACGATCCCGGACTCCTGGCGCATAGCTTATGTGAAACCGCTCTTCAAGGGGAAAGGGTCGGCAGACGACCCGAACAATTACAGATGCATCAATCTCGCATCTCACATGTACAAAGCCTTCACAAGCACGATAACTAACCGCCTGATTCAACACTGTTTACCGTACATCTCTGAGAATCAACACGGTTTTCTACCACATCGATCATGCGAGGACGCGATCGAGGCACTGATGAAACTCGTGGAGGAAAACACCAAACCCACATATGCAGTATTCGTGGACTTCAAGACAGCCTTCGACAACGTGAACAGAAAGAAACTTATTCAGACCATCGAGGAGAAATTCCACATCAAAGGGAAGATGCTGAACATCCTTAGATCGATACTCCAGCCGAATAGTCTCATCATCGACAACGGAACACACCTAAGCGAACATATCAGACAACATAAAGGAGTAGTGCAAGGAGACGCAAACTCCCCGCTCCTCTTTGTCCTTTTCATCAACGGCCTACTCGAGAGACTGGAACGTCGAAAAACACTCGTCAAAATGTACGCCGACGATCTTGTTATCGCGTCGGACGACGCGGACGAAGTACAGAGAGCACTATCGGCTCTCACGATCTGGTGCGACGAGAACGAGATGTCCGTCAACACCGCGAAAACCAAAGCGATGAAGTTCCGAAAAGCAGGCGCACTCGGCAAGAACAAGTTGTACATAAACCGCACGCAGATAGAATACGTCACGAACTTCAAGTATCTGGGAATCACGATGCAGCCAGCTTGCGGATTAAGCGAGCATGTGACCCAACTACTACTCTGAACGGCGACCGTCACCATATGCCTCGGAGATTTGCCAAAGCTACCTCTCAACCTAGCAATGAAAATCTACGACATGAAAATCATGGCCATCGTACGGTACGGAATGTCGACGATAGCGCCACACCTCGCCAAGACCACGATGACCGAGCTCGACAAGAGCAAGACAATCTTCCTGAAAGCGACCCTCGGACTCAGCAGGTACACGTCAAACACATTCGTGCTAGCACTGGCAGGAGAGAAAACCCTCTGCGAAGACTTGAGCGAGCCAGGATACAGATTCAACGACACTGCATGGAACGAGTACAGGGAGAGCCTTAAGATCAAGAGGGCCACACACCATAATGCAGGCTTCACCACCGGACCAGCGTTCACCGGGGAGACATGTAAGAATGCCAACCAGAAAAACAGGGCCTACATATGCCGCGTTACGTACCACGGCTATCATCACGAAATCTGCCAGAGAGCGGACTTCTTCGAGACAATAACTGACTTATGTTCTTGTAAATCCTGTGGAATGGAGCGGATAGACCGCCACCACATCTTGAATTGTGTATATTTTCAAGACAAGACGATCAGCTCAATCGTTCGAGGGATATCAAACCACTGCGGGTAACCTGCGAATAAATCACTTGTATTGTAATACTCGCCTCTTCAAGGCCATTGTTCGTCCCAAGCTCATGTGTTGCTCGCCAGTCTGGAGGCCCTTCGTGGTAGGACATACTAAAATGCTCAATGGAGTGATCAAATATTTCACGCGTCGACTTAGACTGCGCTGTGGCCTGGACCATACCCCCACACTTCCGGGACTCTCGCTATTGGCCGATCGCTGCGATTTGCGCGCACTCCGCTCAATGATTCGCGCGGGATCCTTTCGCCGGTTTTTGCTCATATCTCGCGTCAATCTCAGAAAGAAGTTCTCTATCCGGCCTAAGGTGACTGCGATGAATAAGAAGGTTGCCAACGCCTAGCTTGGCGTCTCGCCCGGAGATTTTAGGAAGAAAGAATTCCTGACTTCAACCCATTTTAAATAAAGCGCTATTGAAATTGATAGTGGCTCTATGATTACGTTCGCAACGCCGCAACTGATCCAGCGATTGTCCGGAATCCGACCTAGGGACCGAGTCCAGCTCAGCTCACAAGGATTCGCGAGCGAACCTCTCTTCACCGCCGATCGCTACGCCATTAGGCTGGGTAGCGCTCATAGGTCTCCGAAGTCGATTGACATCACGGCGCACGAGTATAAACTCCAACGTGGACACTCCATCGAACTGCGATCCGAAGATGCGCCAAATCATACGAGAATTCGACCACTTCGCTCATCGACCCGCGTCTCGATGTGCAGCCGGACCTCCTCATCGGAATAGATCAGATGTTCGAAGTTCTACACCTGAACAGAGAGAAAGCCATCGGGGTAGGATTGGTCGGAAAGGCGTCAATTTTTGGCTGGATACTTCCTGGGTCTTCCGGCCCGAAGACGACGAGGGGTGATGCCGCCTACGTGCACCCAGTTTGTTGCGCTGCTACCCTATCGCAACCCGCGCAAGATCTGGAGCGACTGTGGACAATAGAGGCGGTCGGAGAGGTTGAACAAGGAGCTGACGGGCTCAACGCGGCCGAGGCGGACGCCATGACGCAGTTCAGGAAGAGTGTCTCGTACGACGGACATCGATATACGGTCGCTTTGCCGACGCGGAAAACCATCGCACAATTGGCCAACAACCTGGAGATTGCGAGAGATCGGCTGTGCGCCGGGCGTCGCGCGCTGTCGCGTGACCCTGACGCGTTCTCGCGATATGATTCGGAGATCATGGAGTTCTATCGGGATGGTCACGCCGAGGTGATAAACGACGTGGAGCTCGGTTCTTCGAGTGCTCGTGATGGCTGCTTCTACATGCCGCACAGAGAGATCGTCGCGCCGCGCGTCGCGGGCGACAAGTGGCGTATAGTGTTCGACTGCTCGGCGTCAGCTCCGGGCGAAGGATCGCTCAACTCACACTTATTAGTTGGGCCGAATCTAAACCCAGACATTCTCGAATTGCTGATAAATTTCCGCTTGAGACCTTGAGGCTCTTTCAGCGGACGTAGCGCTTGCGTACATGACCATAGATCTCGCCCCATAGGATCGACCATACCTCCGGTATCTCTGGCAGGGGCCCAACGACGAGAATGCGAAATGCTTCCAGATGCGACGTGTCACCTGGGGTGCGACCCCAAGCGAATTTCTACTCGCGGCGGTGCTGAGAGAACATTTCCGACGTGTCGATCCCGACTCAAATCTGGAGCTCGGGGGTGCACTCTACTTCGATGATATGCCCAAGAGCTTCAACTCGGAGCGAGAGGCGATCCAGTTCATCGTTCAACTCATCCCGAGGATGAAGTCAGCGAATACAACAATCGGGTTGCATAGTATGCAGCATGGGAAGAAGAAATCCAACGCGCCCCGTGTTTTGAGCGATAAGGATTCCTCACGCGCTCAGGCGATGATCCCGACACCGCTGGAATCCGGATTGCTGAAAGTGCTCGGCATCGCGTGGGAACCTTGGGAGGAAAGGTTTCGATTTCAAATGAGCGAGATGATCAAGTCTCAAGAGATAATCGTATCTCTTTGATGCCTCGGCTAGAATGATCACACGGAATACTAGAGTCAGTCTTGGGCTCCCCCCTTCCTGGCAGAAGTTTATTGTCCTTAAATATGGCTAGTCACAGGAAAGGGTTGAACACAGAAGAGCATACGAATATGGGTCATACTGAGAACACTGTGAACGGGTCAAGTGGTGACCGGTCAGTGACCGTTACAGACTGAGGTCTTCAGTATTTAGAGCGAAGGGTGAAATGGACAATACTCATCATTCTCCCTCATTGGCCGTTTAGCCTTTTGCAGGGGTTAGCTCTGACTTCAATCTCCTGGGATAAATCGCTGTTTCGCATGCGATGAGAGTTTTGTGTAATTTTCGACGAGTCAGCCAGACTCGAGATAAGGACTCGCAGATTCGACAGAGATTTGTCGATTTCGAGCACTTGACAAATGGACATCTGAGGAACAGTAAAGATACAGGGACAGCTACATGTTCCGGACATCCAAAGATGATTGCACCTCGATGTCACTTGCTCAGAATCTGAGCTCACCACGATTTTGTCAAAGTCACGGGACACGATTGTTGTTCATTGACGACTTCGAGATTGGAATTCGCGATAATTTTCGTCGCTTCTTACTATCTAATTCACCCTCTCGGGGTTTGCCCATTAAGGAGGGGTGTTTTGCACTGTGAGCTCATTCATCATTCCCGATGTCTTCGCTTCTCAAACGAAGACAGTCGAAGAGATCTCTTGTGACGAGCTCGAGTCCCGCTCGGCACTTCACGACGTCCCAGTCCAGTGCCACGGTCGGTATGATACAAGTGGAGAATCCCAGCGCGCCTCCATGTGAGGAGCAATGCAGTACTCCGTCTACAGGGAGCTCGTTAAGTTTGGCTCCATACCTGGGCTACGCGCTGAGTTTCTTCTAGGAACCAGGTTATGGGCTTTCCTGAAGTATCTGCTCGTAGTGCTTCTCCTGATCGCACTTTCGGGGAGCATCATGAAGTTTAACGTCAAGTTTAACTTATATTTCCGTTCTCGAGATGGTGAAATAAACTTGCCAGATTTCTCCAGTGAATTCTCCCCCGGATGTAGCTCTAAGAACTCAATTTTTGGCACAGGTCTTTGGGAGTCAGACGAAACCAAGTATCCCATGCTTCGGTCTGGTGACGTGGTTCTCGAACTGAACTCGGATTCTTGCGTCCGAGGCGATGGATTTCGGGTCTGTATGTCCCGGGCCGAACACGTGCGCCATACTGCCATGTGATGGACCCGTTCCCCAAGAGGCAGTTTGTACCCCTCAGGATTATCGGATGGTCTTGGTAATTGGGTCGTGTTCACAATCCAAGCTGTATACCTGTTTTCACGGTGGGGCATAGCATTCCTGATGAATAAAGTCGCTTCCCACAGTTTCGTTAGGGTTTTCGACTCAATTAGCCTTTCTTAGCTCTACCTCACTTTGTCGTCACCGCTCGGGGTGTTTCTACGTTTCTCTTTCAGACGTGTCGCGTATTGTGGTTTCCTTGAAATCTGAGCTAGTAGCTAATGTCATTGATACTCTTGTCGGCTCATTGGAGTCTTCGAGAAGAGTTCCGGAGGGTCAACACAAACAGCTCTCGTTCATGAGAGCGCGATCGCGGCGGCGCCGAGTCCACGCGAGTAGATCGATTCAGATTCAGTCAGTGCATATCCAAATCACGAGCAGCAATGGCGCTCACGTTGAAGCGTTGTTCGAGCTCGGCCGACATGGCTGGATTCGTAGTGGTAACGCTGCTCTTTCTAGGGGCTCTATTAAGTGAGTTATTTTCTGGGATTCACGAAAAGTTACTGAGCGTCAGTGTGGCTCACAGATAGGGTTACAGAAAGTTTCCCATCCTTTCTCAGCGATTCACTCTGGCTATTCCGAGCCGAGTGAGCTTCACATAGTGAGCCTAGCGAGGCGCTCACATTCGGAAGCCGATTCGGGACTCATTCAGCTCCCAAACTCGACGGTTGAGGACCGTGTGGTGGAGTCCTCTGAGGTTCCCATCGTTCAACCCACCACTCCAAACAGCTTCGTCGTTCCATCGACTCTCGCGCCTGTCTCTGCATCCACGACATCCACTACTACGACATCCAAACCGGTGCTTCGATCCTCCGGACTGACGGTTTTTCCTCTCTACATACGTCATCCGTGTCAGCCCAGTTCGGCTGAGTCTGGATATCCATCTCGACGTGTGGTGGTACAGGAGTACCGACGATCTACCTCGACGTCTTCCCCGAGGGTGGATTTCAGCTATCGACTAGAGTGGCAGCGAATCTTTCCTATCGAGATGCCGATCTCAGGCAGAGCTTTGAATATTTGCACTGCTACAGCTCATCCTTCTAGAGCTTTCTTCTCAAGTGCTATGATAAAGCCATCATCTTCCTATCGGACCACTCGGGCTACTAAGGCCACTCCTTCTTCTTCCCGATCTTCAACTATTCGATCATCTCCTACAACTACTACCGGTAAACCAGTGTTGACTAGTACGAGCACCCTCAAACCTTCTTCAACCACCAATTCGATTACTCCAGCAAGTGATACTGTTACGACATCGACCGCTCCGTCGAGTTCATCAAGTCGACGCCGGTCGAGCCGGTTACTCCCTTATCTTCGTCATCTTCCGTTTCTGCGTCGTTTTCTCCCACGACAGGAATTTCATTGATTTCGAGTACTGTTCACTCGAAACCCAGCACTAAAGTTTCATATTCCTTTGAGATTGATTTCAGATGGCATTTATGCATCTGGCAAGAAGAGGTGCGATTATGTAAGCTGAGTCGAGACCAGAACTGTGTAGTCGTCGACTTTCACCATGCGATCGGGGGTCGAATGACGCTGACAAGCTTCTCTTCAGCAACCTCTTATGCCAGTATCGCCGATCTGATGAGGATAGTTAAAGACTGCCGAGATCATACGATCTACAAGGCGGTCGAATAGATTTTCATTCTCAATTAGGGAACAAAGTAAACGTGCGTTTATAGTGGGTATGGTAAATATGTACATCAGTTCCAATTAGAGTTCTTCAACCGTTTCTCTGTATGGCCGATTATGGCGTTCAGATGTGGGAGATTCTTGCACGGTCTCATGATTGCGTCTGACGCGCTTAGAAACGAAGCGCTTGAGAGCGTATGAGCCGAACGCCAGGATGATGAATGACGATCCAATGCAATAGCCGATCAGCGGCTTAATCCATTTGCAGGGATTCGTTGGAGTCGATGGTACGGGAGGCGGAGTTGTTGTCGTTGGATGCTTGTGCTTGTTGTATGCATCCCAGATACTCTCGCCGCCCTCGGGTGGCTTCCCAGGTCTGAGATACGCCGTGTCTCGCGCTTCCAGGCGTAGGCAGCTGGCCTCTAATTCCAGACAACCGCAATGAAAACTGTCGGGATTCGTTTCTGTGATGGTGCATGACCGGTTCTCTTTCCCACAATCGGGCTCGCAGTCCACCGAGTAGTTGAGATCGCCGAGACCGCAGTCTACAAGGGTAATCGCGAGGAGGGTTACCAGGAGTCTTGCCGCCATTGAATCCTGCGATTTCGAGCAGTGTATCAAGCTTTTTAAAATCCAAGTCCTTAGTCAGGGAATCTGCGGCGTTGACCTCACTAGAACAGTATTCGACGTTAACCTCTCCATTAAGGTATCTTTCTCTGACATAGTAGACTCTCACTTCAACGTTTGGCGTTCTTGAATTGTTGGGAGGATTCTGTCAGTCGGATCGTAGCTTCGTTGTCAATCAGTAGGGTCGGTTTGACGGGGTAGCGGAGTTCCCTTCGGAGTTTGGCTGTCCAGATCGCAGCTTTACAAGCCTCTGAGGCAGCGACCAGCTCTGCGACCATGGAGCCGGTTGAAAGACAGCTCTGGCGCTGGCTGCACCAGCCAATGGCTCCTCCTCCGAACTTGACCAGGGAGCAAGAAGTGCTCCGTCTGGTGGTCTCACACATAGCGAAATCTGCATCGCTGTAGACCTTGAGTTCGCGTGAACAGCCAGTAGAGTAAAAGGGGCCGTGAGTCCTGGTTCCACTCAAGTATCTCAAGATGTGCAACCCCTGTTCCCAAAACTGTTTCTTTGGGCAATCCAGGTACTTTGACAAGAAGCCTACTGCATAGGCTATATCCGCTCTTGTCGCAATTGGGAGGTACATCAGTCCGCCGACGAGAGAGCGGTACGGCAGTGACACATCGATCTCGCCATCGTAGGCGGATTTCGCACTGCTGTCAAGCGGCGCCTTGGCCGGCTCGCAACTCGTCATACCAAATCTTTCCAACAAGTCGTCAATGTACTTCGAGTGATGGATGTCGATAGTTCTAAGGTCTGAGGAGACGTCTATGTGCAACCCAAAGAAGAATTCCAGTTTTTTTTCTTTTGTTTTTTTTCTGAAATCAGTCGACGAATCTCAGCGATTTTATTTAGTCTTTTACATATAGAGAGGATTTGAATCTACGGGTTTTTAAGAAAAGGAAAATTTCACACAAAGAAAAGCTCATCAAGACCCCTCCCGCGGGGCAGAGCGTCGAAGAATTCCAGTGGTTCGAAAGTGATCCCACGTGCCATACCGAGTGCAATGAGGAATTCTTCAGCATATTCTTTGCATGAGGCTCCCGTAATGCCATCATCGACATATAGAACTATCACAAGTCGTTTCGGTCCCTCGGAGAAGAACATGCACGGGTCCGAGGTGCTCTCAGTCAGTCCCAGCTCCAGGAAGCATTTCTTGATTTTTGCTGTTGAATTCTTTCGGAGCTTGCTTCAATCCGTAACAAGCTTACAGCAGCTTGCAAACTCTCCCAGATCCGTCCTCAAAACCTTCTGGCTGAGGGGGGTTTTCTCCTTTTAGATCTGAACGCAAGAAGGCCGTAGCCACATCAAATTGATGTAGAGTCAGTGCCTCCTGTGCTGAGACCGCAAAGTGTGTTCGGATAGTTTCAAAACGAGCCACTGGGGCATACAGTTCCTGGACGTCTCTTCCAGCGATCTGATTGTAACCTTTAATCACAAAACGAGCTTCCCGGCGGATGATTACCCCATTCTCATCCTCCTTCGTTTTGAAGATCCATCCATTGCCTACGGTGCGTTTTCCCTTAGGAAGTTCCGTGAGTCCCCATACATTGTGATGCTTCATCGAAGCAGTCTCTTTAGCCATTCCCCTCTGTAAGGTGAACTATATAATTCATTAATGCTGTTGGGCGCGTCCGCCACTTCATTTACGCTAGTGCTTTGACTCTCAACGCTAGATGACGCTGCATCTGCGTAGCCGGCTTGGTATCTATCGGGCGCCTTCAGCTTGGATCGATCCCTAAGGGTGCGGCCTCCATGACTAGGTGGGTTAACCTCAACTTCTAGCCTTTCGACAGCCGCTCCGGCGGCAGTTACTTCTCCGGAAGCACCGGCATCCAATTCTTCTCCCGCGCGCTCCTCTTCCTCGTCATTCGTCAGTATCGGCAGTCTGTCCATCTCGGCTGCTTCCCTCTCCACTCTGCGCCGTCACACTCGACTGATTCTCTGAATCATCGTCTAGCAGTCTAGCGGGCTGGGCTTGGCTATTTTCACATCCTTTGTCCGGATGACCCTGGTTGTGCCGGGTAGCCAAACTCTATAGGATAGTCCATCCTCGTCGATTCCGACGATTCTACCAGCGAGACTTCGGTCATCTAATTTCTTTCGATCAGGATCTCGATTATAATTGTCACGAACAGGACCAGGTCCGTTGCGTCATCATCAACCATTTATTACTCCCACCACACTATTCCGACCATATTACACTCTATTCCAATCACATCACACAACCCAACGCACACTTCTAGAGGAAGGTCAAGTAATCACCAAGGGTAATCTTACTATGCAGTCAATCTAAGGGGTTGCTCCCCTCTCCCCTTCCTTTCCATGTATATATTCCATATTCATTATTCTTATGTCTCAATCTGAGATAAATAAATAGGACTCAGAGTCGGTAGCGCACTTGCGGATTCGCGCCGTCAGCGGCGGCGTGTATCGATGGCAAACCCTTCTCGGAACAACCGTCTGGCCACTGGGGGCGCGACAGTCTCCAACAGCTGATCGTCAATGGAACTGTCAGTGGCGAGAATTGTGACGTCACGGGCAGTAGCAAACTCGATACCGGTAGCGCCTGATCACGCTCAGCGCTCCCCGATATTCCTCAGGACTCAGGGTTCAAATCCTTGATCCCGGTTTGCGAAGAGATAGGTCTGGGTCACGCCCCGCTATCTAATTCATTCCCCTCAAGTGCGTGCAGACTTAAGAGTCATTTCTAGTGAATCCTTCGTGTCCTCATTGGAAGTGCCCTGAAGCTGTGCCACAATAAATGGTGTCAGAAGTTTCAAGAACTCATCGCTCGAAGGTTCAAATCCATGAGCATAGTATCTCCAGGAGGTGAAGACTCCGTCCAAGGACTCTGACTCCCTCGTGCTCTCGTCAAGAACCCAGTATTCGCTCCCACAGCCAGGCCAAGCGAGCCGAGTGCGTGGAAACCCAAAATCGAGAATCTCAGGGAGTCACGTCTCGCAGATTCCTCCGAGGGCAGCAATCCACACCAGTGTTCCCTGCGATCCTGAACTCGACTAAGTCCGAGGATAAACCACATCAAATCATCCGACATCCTGACAGCGAGGCCACCATGGGTGACGAGCCGAGGAGAACCACTCAAGAGTGTTGGGTATTGAACTATTGAGTCACGACGTGAGTGAGAACACTGGTGGTTGATCAGAAAGCTTCGTTTTTCACACTGAGCCACAGTGCATATCCATCTACAGTCATATATATAGTACTAGCGCTCCCGGTCGCCGCTTCGCGGCGACTCGGTATCCCTAGACTCACTACACATGCGCTAGCTCCGAGTGCGCTGGCTCCGGGTGCGCTGGCTCCGAGTGCGCTGGCTCCAGGTGCGCTGGCTCCGGGTGCGCTGGCTCCGGGTGCGCTGGCTCCGGGTGCGCTGGCTGCGGGTGCGCTGGCTCCCGCTGCGCGTCCTGTTGCCCCCGCTTTCCCGGTTCCCAGCTTTCCCGGTTCCCCGCTATCCCAGTTCCCCACTTTCCCGTTTCCCCGCTTTTATTGGATATGTCATACAAGCTACGCTTGAGCTTGCAAACTTTTGAAGAATCCTGGACATATCCTTCGGGTTGCTGCATATAAATACATCTTCTTCCAGTTCTCCGTAAAGGAAAGCCGTTGTAACATCGGATTGTCCCAAATATAGGCCTTCATCTGCTGCAACATTAACAAGTAAACATTCTTTTTTGAAAACGACAATCACCAGGTTTGACATGCTTTTCTGAAAGTTTCCGAGCCCCGAAGCAACCTCGAGTCGTTTTTCCCTGCTGTCCTGCATTTCATACCCCTTCCCTGCAGGCTCCGAAACCCGGAAAAAACACCATTTACATCGAAATCCGGGATATTTTGCTCGGATACCGATGGGAATGGGTCTTTCCGGGCTCCGGAGCCTGGGGAAAAAACATTTCCATCAAAATCCGAGAAAAATATCCCGGATTTCAATGTAAATGGTGTTTTTCCCGGGTTTCGGAGCCTGCAGGAAAGGGGTATGAAATGCAGGACAGCAGGGAAAAACGACTCGGGGTTGCTCCGGGGCTCGGAAACTTTCAGAAAAGCATGTCAAACCAGGCGATTGTCATTTTCAAAAAAGAATGTTTACTTGTCAGTCAGTTGGCACGAGCTCATTCAGTGCCGTCGGTATTCCAAGTTGCGCGCTTCGCCTCGCATATCCAGAGCAGCCTTGCTCGGTCTGTTTTCTTCCCGTAGAATTCGTCTGCTACCTCCAACACCTATACCGAATCCTACTACGACTTACACCCGATCTAGCAGCCGAACGGGCCGTCGGCCATCTTGCTCCGCGGTCAAATGACGCAGAGAGAGTTTTGCGAAAATGCGTCTGGTTTAAGAAGAGATTGCGAGAGGAGGGTTGATACAACACATACCACACACACAAACGCAAACACACACACGACTAGACATGAAATTCCGCTTGTACGCTCGTACGATTGTACGGCGTACTTTTGCACGCTTGTGAGTATGCTTAAGATAGCGTACGATTGTACGCTATCTTAAGTATGGGGGAACGCGTACAAGAT